>NC_085084.1:56043832-56343832 GCF_963662255.1 Cinclus cinclus | reverse complement strand
CTTAATACAACTGGAAGAGTCCTTGTGCTCACAGGCCCTATTTTTTATGAGTGATTTGAAACCCTCCAATGTATGTCACAAAGAGAATACAGCAGCGCATGGGAAATCCAAGCCGTTTTGGGAGAGCACTGAAGGCACCTTCTTGACACATGATCAGGGAGCCAATGAGAGGAGATGCTCTACTGGACCCCAAACAAACAAGGAAGAATTGGCCAGGATATTAACCTCCAGAACGGGGTGTAGTGTCGTTGAGGTGTTAAGGAATCTGAAAGATGGAAACAGAAAAAAAGGTAGGGTCACAGCTTGGACTTTTGGAGAGATTCTTCAGACTCTTCAGGAATCTGCTTTGAAGAATACCATGAGTTGCAGTCCTACAGAGAAGAGGTGTCCAGGAGAACTGATGGATTTTCAACGTTTGCCTCCTTCAAGATCAAGAAAGGTCCTGACAGACAGGACTTCATGGACGATCAAGGAGCTTCTGGCTGAATTCAAACATTAAGGATCAGTGTAAAAGGTGGAAGCAGAGTAAAAGTACCCTGGGACAAATAAACACTGGACTAATGTGAAAGTACTGGGTTAGGAAAACCAAAGCCCTTCTGGAATTAAACCTGATAAAACATGGGTGTAGTGTAAGAAAGTTTCTACAGATGCATAAGCAGAAAGAAGTTGAAAAAAAGTATGGGAGTGTTTCTGAATGAGAAAGGGGATCTCATCCTAAAGAACATTGAAAAGGCAAAAGGAGCCTTTGCTACTCTCACCTTGGTCTTTACTGGTAAGACCCGTCTTCAGGAATCACAGGGCAATAGGAACCTACTCAAGCATATTTAAAGAAAACTGGACATACATTAGTGCCTGGAATCTGATGCACCTCTGAGTGCTGAGGGAGCTGATACATTTCAGTGTGAGAACAAACTTGCTCAGCTTTGAAATTCTGTGGCAAGTAAGGGTACTGAAAGAAAGCAATTGCCAGTTCTGCCTTCCTGAAGGAAAAGAAGGAGGATCTGGTGCAACACAGGCCAGCCAGTCTCTCTTTTATCTGATGGAAGCAATGGACTGAATCCTCTTCAAACACATTTCCCAACACATGAAGGACAAGAAAGTAATTTGAAGTCATTAGCAGGGATTTATAAAGGGAAAATCATGCCTGACCAATTCATAGACTTTTATGATGAGGTGACTGTCATGGTGGATGAGGGCAAAGCATTGGATGCTGTTCATCTTACTTTAGCAAGGCTTTCAAATCCATTTGCAATAACATTCTCACTGATAAACTGATGAAATATAGACAGTGAGGTGGATTGAAAACTGGCTTTCATGGTTGTGACAGAATGCAAGTTTCAGATTGATCCCTGTCACTAGTGAAGTACTCTGGAGATCAAAACTGGGGCAAATACTATATTAAATCCTTTTAAGTGACTTGAATGAGGGGACAGAGTGTTTCCTCAAAAAGTGTGAGAAGAGTGCTTGATAGACCAGAGGGGTGTGTTGCAACTTGGAGATACCTGGACAAGAAATGGACTGGCAGCAAACTCATGAATCTCAAGAAAGGTAAGTGCAAAATTCTGCATTTGGACAAGATTAATCCCACTCAGCAGGAGAGAATGGGGGTTGATCAGATGGAAATCAGTATGGCAGAATATGAGTTGACTGGTGAACACCAAACTTGCCATGTGCAAAAAAAACCAAAAGCAATGTGCTTTTGTGGAACACAAAAAGGTAAAAATCATTAAGAGCTGCATGAAGCAGAGCACTGCTTGCATGTAGAGGGAGGTGATACTTTCCCCATATCCATCTGGAGTAGTGGGTCCTATGCTGGGCTCCAAATACAAGTAAGACATCCAAAATCTGGAGCGAGTCCAGTGAAGGACCTCAAAGATGAAAAAGTGACAGAAGTAAGACAAGAAGCAATGGATATAACGAAAAATAAAAGAAATTTCATTTAAATGTAGGGGAAAAGTGGGTTGGGTTTTTTTTGCAGGGTGGGGGCGGGGGTTGTAGGTTGTTTTCCTTTTTCCCACTGCAAGATTTGTTTGTGAGACAGTTTGTTTAGAGAATGTGGAATCTCCACCCTTGGATATATTCAAAATCCAACAGGACACAGCCGTCAGTGATTCACTACAGCTCACACTGTTTGAGCAGGAAGTTTAGACTAGATGATCTGTTGATGAACCTCACAACAACTTTAGAACTGAGTGATACTTAAATGTTAATTCTTTTCAGCATAATTATTTTGACATCTCCTTAAGATGTGTATGGGTAATAGTGCCAGATAAAACAAGAAACAATATCTTCTGTAAAACAATCATTTTAAATTAGCTACAGAACTTTCCATCCAAATATTTATCATGTGAAATAGGAAAAAATTGAGACTGGAAGTAATATGTTAGGCAGGTCTGATGCCTATCTGAAATCTGGAAATTATGTTCTAAATAAATTACAGCAAATACACCTGACCTCATAAATCCTTGAAAATCAAATTACTTGCAATAATTAATCTATGAAATAAACATCTTCTCACTCTTTTCACTTTTACCTGCCTCCTCCCCTTTGGGAAATTCAATCAACTGGAGTTTTTAACATGACAAGAATTTGCAAATGATAAAATGGAACATTGTCAAAAATAGTGTCGGATGCCAGGACTGCTCTGACACTCACAGTACATTAAAATGGGATAAAGTAACATCAAATGAAAGTGCCTGCAGTGAAGGGAGTTGATATATAACAGTGTAACATAGAAAAGGACCTTTGATTTAATGAGGTTCAATTTCATAAAAGTGCAGGTCTTCAAATAGGAATGTCATTGAGGTAATCAGACAGTCCTGCAACTTCCATCTTGTTGTAAAAGGAGACAGATAATTAAGTGTGGTTGCCTCCTGAATAACAAGAGAAGTCACAACCCAATGTGGTCCAGATCAAAACTGAGGCCCAGAACCCAGCTATGAGAGTATTCCTCTACTTGCTGTTGAACACGTAGCAAATGTTTGTGTGGTCCCAGAGAACAGAGGGGATATTGGTCTTTGCTTGCTATTAAAATTTGTTATTCATACCTGGTTTGACTTGTAGATGGTTCTTACAACATAGATGAGGTTTTTGACTAAAATAGGAGTGCAACATATACATCTGTATTATGTCAAATACATCTATATTATGTCATATAGAAAATAAAAATAATTTGTGTCCTTCCTCATGTTTAAAATGATTACAAAGATCTAATCTGCTTTAATTGATTCAGTTTTATTAAGGCTAGTAAGCATATGAGAAAAATTAAATGCCTTTTCTGTTTCTATGTGACTAATGGGATAGAAATGAAGAAAATAAGTAAAGGGGTAAGAATCCTTTGCAAAAGGCTCCCTTCTGACAGTGACATAGAAAACTTGTAGATGCTATGGGTTTCTTAGTGGGAAGTAAAAGGTAGGTGCTAGCATATCTGTGTGTAGCAAAGGTGTTTCAGGGAAATTGGAAAGCTTGTGCTGTGATGGTTGACTGTCCAGCATTGAGGGTGTTAGCATGCACTGAAGCTTTGCTCTTTGATACAGTTACCTGAAGCAATTTTGGCTTCATGTTCTTTAGAGTCAAGGTATTTCTAGGAAGTAATGTTATCGGGGCTTCTCCTTTTTTCTCTGCCCTGCTCGTGTTTTCCATATGTTGGTGAGGGTTTTTAGAAGCAGTTTCTTCCACAGCCTTTTCTATTATGAATATGCTTTTAAAATACTTACTCTTTGGAAAATTTGTTTAAATCAAATAGCTAAGAGATTTCCTGTTTCTCAGTAAATATTATTTTTCCATGTACATTAATTTTAGCCCAGGGCAAATCCTAGGGGACAGAGCTCCCTATAACTCCACAGCATTTATCTGCAAATACATTAATATCTCCTGAAGTGGTTAAATACAGTGAGATTTTCCTTAGATGGAAATGTGCATGTCTGTCTTGACTCCTACAGGAATTATAGATATTCTTAGTCATGTTGCTGGATTCTCCCTTGAGTTTGGTTCTTTGGATTAGACAGCTTTTCAAAACAGGGTTATCTGTTTCAGGTTAAGAATTTATTTTAAAATTCACATGAATGGTCCTGTTATCTTTCCAGTGGTCGTTAGAGTCAGTCAGTCAGGACAAAGCCCCTGTGAGAAGAGCCTGTTTTGCTGACAAATCAAAGTACAGACCGGAACAAAAAAACCCAAAGCAATCAACCAACCAACCAACCAACCAACCAATCAAACCAACAAACAAAAAACTCAACCCATCCCAAACAAACAAAAAAAACCACAAAGAGAACACAAAAAATACTCCTCAAAACAAAAAGCCACAAAACCCCAGGAGCAGCAAGAAAACTAACAACTCTGAACACAACCCAAACCCCCAAACACCCAAAAACCCTACATCAGAAAAACAGTTAAAATGTCAAACTTTATTGAGAAACAATCTTATCATCCAATCATTGCTAGTTGCAAAGACTTCATTTCAAAATTTATAGGATTTAGTTTATGTCTGTGCATTCATTACAAGACCCAGGCAAATGGTTTGTGTGATTGAACTCTACTAAGACATTCCTGGAACTGAGTTTTCTGAGGCAGTAACCTTGTCTGTTAACAAGATGCCACAGCACTGTGCCAGCATCTCATGCTGTGAAAACACACCTCAGATGGAGGAATGAAAATCCTACTTACATATCCACAATTATCTAAAAGGTGAAACTCGATGAAGCAGGAACTCCTCTCTGAAAATCTCTTTAAACAGACTTCATAATAAAGTGCTAAACCCACTGTCTGTTCCTATGTTCATTCTGTATCCCTTCAGGGCTGCATTTGACCGCTGCTGAAGGCTTTCCTGCAGAGCATTCTTTTTTACAAATAACATTGGAAGCATCCAAATGCGAACTCCTGGAAAAGGTACAGGCAGCATTCAAATACTTTATGGAGCAGGGGACAAAGTTTGCCTGTTAACATATGCTGAAGCATGTGCCACCTCCTCACCTTCACTCTTATTATTACATCCAAATGCTGGCACATGATACCATCATATTTGCAATTTGCTCTGTACAAGGGACTGCTTTGGACACAGTGTTAACAAGGCTTACCGAAAGAATCAGTAATTTCCCTGCCTTACCAGATCCATCATCTTCTTCCTTCTTTAATGTAGTTGTGTTTGCTCTTTTTCAAAATTCAAGTGCTGTATGAAGTCTAACATCTTTATCCAGGGAAAAATGGCCAAAACCTCATGCAGGTGGAAATTTACACTAGATTAGATGATGCAATACAATTTAAGGTCAGTTAAAGTCAGGTCATAAGAAGAATGTGGCAATTACTTCTCTATTTTTTTTTGTGATTGCAATGGATATAGACCGGAAACTTCAGTCAATGGAAATTACAGAACAGTTACTGCAATGGTGTCTACTTATGCCTTGAATAAACTAACATACTTTGCATAAGAAAACATCTTTTCTCAAGATGAGCAAGTAAGGTTTTTCTGTGTGTTCTAATGCAAGTTCCTGATTAAAACTTACTGTGAGCTCTGTGCAGAAGCCATTCATGCCATAAATATGGATGACTAACCATGAAAGTATTCAGAGTGCACTGTACAGGAAAAGAAACTGAAGCACAGGAAAGAAAGATGATTTGTTCACTGTCCACGAGGGAGATAAGAGGAATAACTCTGAAGAGCAACCTTCTTTTTAATTTCTGTTTAACTCTGTAATCAAAAATCCCTGCATTCCAATTTGAAATAATAATCATTCTTAGGGAATGCAGAGGGCTATAAATGTTTGCAATTGCAAACAGCCTTGTGTTAGATCCCTGCATAGATTGGAGTAGCAGACCATGACACTTTCCTAAAACTGGAACTTTTGTTGTCTTCTACTTTGTTTGAATGGGTTTGCACATGCTGTGTGTAAACCCCTTCACAACTAATATTATGTTTTCATGTGCAAATGTGGAGTGGTGCTTGACAAATGATTAAGCTGTTGTGTGGTTTAGGTAAGAGAGGGTTGATAGGAAGATAGGGAATAAAGTTCAAGGTTTATAAATTTATATTGTGACATCCCTGCTGGCTAAAGAGAACTTTCTGACAGAAAACGGTGCTTCACTTAGTTGTATTACCTCCTGTTGAAAATCTGACCAAAACAGTGTGGTGATTATATGCTCTTGGAAGGGCAGCACAGATTTCCTTATGATGGAAAGACCTTAGACAAATTTGTTGAGTAAACTGAGATAATAGCTGCTTCAAAAAGCCAGTAAAATCACTGTAAGAGAAGAATTTGTGCACCTCAGCTTGTTGTGGAGTGCTAGCATTTTTGTTCTAGTAAAAGACCAAACAATGTTTGGTATGACAGTGTGAGTGCCTGAGGGATAGGAAGTAGCAGATACTGGTATTGTGGGAACAGTGTTGAGAAGAATTACTGCAGAGGTAGGAGGATTGTAAAAAATAAATCTAAGATGTGGGAGTGGAAACTGGTAATGAAGCATGTTTCAGAATCTTTTACACAGACTGGGGAAGCAAAGGAAAGAGATTGAATAAGGGGAATTTAAAACGAATATGAAGAGCTAAGAGCAAACAAAGAGGGAAAATGTAAGATCAATAGAAGGATTCTTTGCACTGAAAGACAGCCCTCCCTCTTGGAGTGTTACGGACACAAATTCTGCTCTCCCTGCAACTGATGTAAAGCCTGACTAATTCCATCTGTCACCTAGACTAGTGCAAATCTAAAAAAATTTGCAGAAAACAGTGGAATTAATTTTAATTTACTTTGATCTAAAAAGCAAGATTTTACCCTACCTTATATTTGGCAAGCTCTTTTCTTTTAGTTTCCATTTTAGAACAGTAATTAATTTACTCAATTAATTTTGATTTTTTTGTTTTGCTTTTGCCCCTTTTTCCTCCCTTTTCCTTTTTCTGTTTTGCAGTGATAGTTTAAGCAAAAACAACCAGGATCTTTCCCCGTCTAGACTCCCTTTAAAGTGTCATGTGAAATGATTCTGCAGCACATTTCCGAGACCCTGATATGTGCTGTTTATGTTGATATGATCCACTCTATAATAGGAGCTTAATATAAAGTGTGCCCTTATGTTATGCTTCAAATCACACAGTTTTCAATTCACACTCCCCCAAAAAGCAAAAATGAGATTAGCATCTAAATTGAAATTGATGCTAAAGGGATCTGTGAAAAGAAGAGGTCTAAAAAAAACCACTGAGTATCAGTTTTAGGTTTCTTTTTTACACTGTATCTTGGTCATTTCTCAGATAATAAGCTTTCAGTAATAAGTACTAATCTATGTCAGGTCCTGCACAGGTGTGCTGAGAGAAGAAAAACGAAGAAATTTAACCCCATTTAGTTCATGCCAATAACTTCAATGAACATGAAGCTCCATCAAGAAAGCATCAGCTCAGCCAAAGTGTGGCTGCAAGAAGTCCAACTGCCCCATCTTTCCCTAATGGAAGATGCAGAGAAAGCATATTCCCTGGTCAGCCATTGTTTCCATGGTCAGGATCAGTTGCTCACACCCCTGCTTCCCTCCACACCAGTTCTCAGAGCTTTGGGAATAATTTGGACATGCAGACAGGCTTTCTTTTAGCACTGTATTGCTCTGGGAATCTGTCTGGCACAGAGATAGCAAATAGTTTGAATAAAGGGAAACTCTTTTAAGATATGTTGTATTTCCTTAGTTTTCCACTGGATCTCATGTATATTCTGAAAACAGTGTTCAGAGTGAAGTCAAAGGAAAAAGCTTTAAATTATTCATTCCTTCCTCACCCAAAAATGCACAGTATGGTTTCCAAAATTGCTTTACACACATTCACTGATGATGAGTAAGGAGATCAGAGTGATGCATACCCCGTTAATTCTCATTACCTTCCGTGTGCAGGGAAGACTTTAGGAGGTTTGCCACAAACTTCCAGTGACAGTAGGTTTCCCCTTAATGAGCTCTTTAATTCTCACCACCTGCGATTGAAGGAGCCAGAATCTGAGAAATTCTAACGAAATGAAATGAACTAAAGGACTGAAAATAAAAGGTGATTTAAAGAAAAAAGAAAAAAAAAGAGACAATGGGCTGAGGATGTGTAATGGCATCATCACTTTTTTCACAATTTTGAGCACACGCATATGATGGTTGAAATCTGAGCACTGCATAGTAAATATTCTGACAGTAATGGAATGTGCATTTTAAATGCACTCTAATATCTTTCTGATGAATAATGTGTGGTACTTGAAAGAAAGCTTGACATGATGAGAAAGAAGAGAAGACATATCCTCTGCTGTGGTGTCCCCTCACACGTTTCTAAATGTGAACAGCTTGAGCACTTCAAGCAACTACTGTTTATTTCACTCATAACAAATAGTTAGCTGTTGTGTCACTAAGGGAGAAAGGGGTGTTTTTACGACCTTCATAACAGCACAGCAAAACCCAAGAAGCATGCCAAGCAAAAGAGTGTGTTGACGTCTTTTTATTCCGCATATGCAAAAAACAACTACACCCTCCTCCCTGAAATTCTTGAAATACGTTCAACCACTTGTCCCGCCTAGTCCTATCATCAGTCTAATCCACATTCATTTCAGCAGGGTTTCACTTGAACAGAAATAAATTCAAAAAAATCATCAGGCTTTGGCTCAGAAACCTATAAATCTGCTGTTATCAGATTTAGTTACTGTTATCAGTTTAAACCAGCATGCTAACTGAGACAATCTAGGGACCCTGTTCCCACCCTGCCCATTTACAACATCAAGATGGACTTTTGCAGGCAGGTCACAAAGAGTTTGGAGTTTGAATTCTCAGGAGGAACAACTAATGCAGGAGCAAGTGCTATTTTTCACTAGCAACAAACCAGAGTTCCATAAATCTGTGCATTTATAAGACTTTAAGATCCCACAACTGTATATGAAATCATTTCAATTGCACTAACAGAAATTGAAAATGGACATTTATAACAACTTACTAAAATTTTTGCTCAGTAACAAAATAAATTAAAATGTGTCTCAAAAACCTAAGGACTTATGTGCTGTATTTTCAGTCAATAAAGATAATGACAGTGTGCAAAGCTCTATTACAGCTGGTTTTATAGCCAAACTTTTACAGTAGTGTTGTGAGACTGACTGAAATGCATGTTTGGACTTCTGCCCAAGAATTACTATGCTAGGCAGAATATCATTAAGAATTCTGGGAAAATTCAGTTAGAAACATATTTATTTAGAGTTCTGTTAAGTACTTTTTGTATTACTATCCAGATGACAATTCCTTATCCTTTCCTTACTGTTCTTAATTCCTTATACAGTAGCCATCATATTCATGTGAATTTATACACTCAGTATAGACAGAATATAAAATCTTCCATTATTTATTATACTTGCATTTTTTTTCCAAGTACCATTTTCCTTAAAGCACTTTTAGTAGTTCTTACTTAACATGATGTAAGAGAGAAAAAGAAACTGGACTTGTCACCTGTTCCACAAACCTTTGGATCTGAATTTTGAATAAAACACATGCCTTTTTCCCAAAGTAATGTTAGTATGTAAAACACATAAACTTTAAACTAAGATCTCTTTTTTTTTTCTCTCCATGTGTCATTCCTGTCTTCCTTCTTCTCTGCTTGTCCAAGTTTCTCTGAATCAGAAGCATTTTCCTATGTTCTGGGTATAGACTTAACTGAACAGCCCATCTATCAAACTTTCAGCTAAGACATAATATCAAGCTCATGTTGTCATATTGCCTTGCAGAAAGTCTTCCCCTTTCTAAAGCTAGATAGCAGGTGTTAAGAGATGAACTACTATCAGATTTCCCAAAACATCTGTAGGGTTTATTTTAGCTATCCCACTCTAAAGAGAAATTTTCTTAATTTGCTATAGAATAATAACTATTGCTTCTGCCCTCTAAACATTTTAAAATGTTATCTAAAATAACACTGCCAAAAGAGAAGAATATTTATGGCAAGTTTTATGTAAAATTTTGGGGTTTTTTTAAGTTTATGGCACTGACAGTTTTAATGAAGTAAAGAAATATACAGACAGAATTAATTAAAACAAATAATTACTTGGAAAAATATAATGTGCATACATCAAGAATTTAAAAAATGTACTTTGAAGAATTCTGTCAAGACAGGAGTTTACGAGGTCAGCTACCTTTGCCAAACATATCTATAGGAAATCTAACATGGAAGAGCTATGAAAGAGTAAAGATATCTGCAACAGAAAGATTGAGAAAAGAACCAGCTAAGCAACAAGAATCTAAACAGCTTATTCTGCGTGTCTCAGAATGTGAATTATAGGACTAAATGGAGATGTTTAATCTGAGTTAGTCACTGTGGTTTTCCTGTCTAATCTATGACAATTTAATCAAATTTGCCAGTGGTGTCCTGGACATGCTTAATTTCTTCTGAAAGTATATATCTAAAATAAGCCAGATCAATCAAACCTGAAAAGTGCCTATCAAGGCACTTCTCAGTGAAGAAAACGTCAGTGATTGAAAGAGGATTTTAGGAGAGCGGCTCAGACATGTATATATATGTACACTATAGGCATATATAGCTTGAGATGGGAGGAGATGAGATGAGATTAATCCCGTCCTTGGGCTCTGTAATTTACCTTCAACTGCAATTGGCAGCTTAATTTGTGGATCATTGGGTCAGATCTTATCAGTGGCAAGTGGAGGAGAGACTAGCATGGAAAATCAAATTGCTCCTTGTTAAATGGAAGAAACAAGGAGAAATTGCACAGCACTACTCTTCTCTGACTCAGCAGTTTTGAAATGACATCATAAATTATATAGATAATGACATATTAATACTTAAAAGGCTGCTGTGTCAATATTCCTAGAATACTGAGATACAGTCACTTCAGCTACTTAATTGGGCAATGCTGATGAGTTAAAGCAACTAGGATAATTACTCATGTTTTCCAGTTCTGGAATCCTGTATTTGTGAAGCCTGGACTTCTGTTAAAACAAATATGTAATTAGTGAGGTAGATAGAAGGGCAGGGAAAAATAGCATGAGGAATACATACATTTGAATGGGCATTTGCAACTGGGCGATCCAAACCTGAAAATCTAGGGTTCAAAGCCTGAAAGATACAAGAGTTCAAAGAGGATGTTTAGAAAACGTAATTTTACACAGGCAATCAAATGAAGCAGCATAAAAATAAAGACAGCAAGCTGAAGAGAATTGATGGATAGACTGTGACTTTTACCCTAAAGAAGGAATGGAAAACTAAATCATACACTGAAAAATTTTCAGCACTCTTGTAGCACATAAATCTGCTTTGTAAATAATGGAGTGCCTTCATAATAGATTGTTGTAGTTGTAGTCTCCCTCACAGCAGAGATTCTTTAAAAATAGTCCAAAGTCACATGGCCTTAGCACTAGAAGAGTCTGCAGTGAAATAACCAGTACCATCATTTGGAGCCACATGAGGATCACACTGAAGGCTCATATATCTTTATGCTGTGAGGTAGATCCCAATGGTGGCAAACCCACAGAAGAGTTGTGTGGCATTTTGTTTTGTTTTGTTTGTGTTGTTTATTTGTTTTTGTTGTTGATATCTTTAGATCAGGAGTCTGAGTGAGAGGCAAAGTGCTACCATCCTCTAGATCCAAGTAATCTGAAATCTTAAATGTCAGCACCACTCTAACTGTTCTCCAAGGCAGTTACATACGTCATGCATATGCCATGAATTGCTTTTATGCTTTGGTGCAGCCTCTCTGCAAATCTGCAGGGGAAAAAACACATAGTAAACCCAAGCAGGTTATCTCACTGACATTTGGGTCAAGAAAAGAAAGTCTGAGTCTTTTGTGAATGCACAAGGATGTAGTTAGCTCCTGCAAACTTCCAGATATTATAGTGGCATAGGGAGAGATACAGGGTGCCAAATGAAAGGAACTAAGTGACCCATGGAAAATTAGGAGCATGAGCAAAAATGAAAGGTTAGGAATGTTATTTGAAAGCTGAGCTTCACTAATATACTACAGGATGCATCAGCTTGCCATGCATAAGATTTCTGTGACAACCCATAAGGCCATTAGGTGAATTACACAAACTGTTCATAAAAGTTTATCTTCCTAGTTATGAATTTTTCTATACTGTGTACAAAAGTAGCAAGATTACCAGGCTCTTTATGTTTTACATACAAAGAAATGGAAAGCAGAATATATATACATACATACACACATTTACATATATATGTATACATACATACATACATACATATATATATATATACACACATATACATATATATGTATATATACACACGTGTATTTCTTCATATCTGTTCTATAAACTTCAAGAATCATTTTTCCTCAATAAATAAGAGAAGAGAGAAATTTCTTCTGAAGAGGACCCTTGTATTTGTGTAGTGAGATTTGTGATTTTGCTGCTGGAAAATTAGTGACATTAACCATTTCAACAAAGTTAACAATCAGTTTACAAGCAGGGAAGAACATGACAGGGATAGGATATTATATTGTCATTATATATAAAAAAGTTTGCTGAAAACTGTTGAATTTTTTTTAAGTCATACTATGCCAGTTGCTAAATTAAAAATTAACATAAGTGAATATGCTTCCAATTGTAAGAACATATGTACTATTTACTAATCTATTCAGAAACATATAATTTTACTTCAAATATACACAGACTTTTAAACAAGTTGAATAAATATGCATTTTGGAAGAATAACATTACACAACAGTTGTAATTTTTAAATGAGAATTAACTTCCACTATTTTTACTTTCTGATTGTTAAAGTTATTTTAAATATATAGCTGAACAAGAATGGTGACAATCTCACTTCAAGTGAGAATCCCTTAGTTTCTCATTAATGGCAAAAAATGTAATTAAGAAAGAAAAAAGTGGTTTGGGTATGTAGCAATAACCATGGTTGAAATCAGTGTACAGAAATCCTTACTAAAGACCTTGGAAGAACTAACAGACTTCTCACTCAGATTATTACTGAGATGAGAAAAGCACAGAGATGAGTTAGGTCTCCTGACTATCAGCCTTCAGCCAAGATCATGATGTCCTTTTGGAATTTGAGAGATGGCTCAACACCCTAGCAGCCATGGAAGCCAGAGATCAGCATCTAATCACATCAGGAAATGGAAGACAAGGACTGACCATACTTTCAAGGACCAAGACTGATTTTACAATGCCTTGCTTTTCTTTTAAGTGCAGCTAGACCAAGGCAACATGATCTGTTTTAGATATTATCCCCATGGGAGATGTCAAGAGAACTTGTGTTAGGAAAGCATGGATCCTGGCATGCTAGGAAGTATTTTTGAATAGGTGGCCACCACTGTTGCTCATCAAAACACACCAAATAACTTTAGCACCTCTTGATTTTATCTAATGACTTTTTGTCTTCCCCCACTATGCTATAAGGCTTGTGTTTATGTTTAGCAGGCAGATCTGCATGTACCTAGAAATTTCTGCTTTCAACCAGCTGCAAATAAGCATAATACAATTATAACTTCATTAAAAATGATTCAGAGTTATTACAACAGCATGTCTGAGCTGCAGAAGCATGGACAGAGACATGTCAAGATCAGAAATAGCACAAAGATGCAGGATTTTTCAAAAAAATAAACACTTGGAACAAAAATTTCCGATTCTTCCGGGTCTCTGGAAAAATAGGCAGGAAGGCAAGCACAGGGGAGGAAAGGAGTTAAAACAGAGAAACTTTCATGACAGAACTACCTAGGAAAGAGGAGTTCTTCAGAAAGGAACCTATGTACTGTCCAGGGAAGAATTTCATGCAGTGAAAAACACCAAGCAGAATTTTCAATAAACTCAGTCAGAGAGCTTAACAAGAATATTTTTAATGAGGATCAGGAGTTGAATTTGGGTGATCATTTTAAAGTCTCATGAGAAAAGTATAAACTTAAGAGTAATCTTTTGTCATTTTTTACATCATTGGAAGATCTATCATTGACTTTGTGGCACTAGAACTTCCTTGCAGCTGTTGAAGTGTGAGCTTGGGACTACCTTATTACTCCTGTGGGTCTTACCCAGAAGCAAAATGACTTGAGGCTGAGAGAAGTAGATCTCTTCTTGTGCTAATTTACTACCCAGAATAGATTTGTGTTTGATTGCTGACATTTACAATTGCTTTTCTTGCTATTTTTTCTATGTATAGGATTCCGTTTCTACCCTTTCCTGCTACTGGCTCAGCTGTAATGCCCTTTTGCCTGGAGGGAGGAAGAAGAACAGATGGCATGCAGCTAGGCAATTATACAACATAGTAAAAGCAGTAAAGTTCCAAATTTAGCTTCTCAGGCTATCTCCTTAAGTCATTCCCCTTGTGTCTACCATGCAAAGTTAATGATTGTAGAATTATTTCCATCTATCTACAGTGTTAACTGATATTAAAGTGACCAAAGCTATTTTGACTGACATTTTCTGAGGTTCATAAACCAGTTATTTCTGATTACTGCAACAAGCATTATGTACCTTGGCCAGCAAAACAGGCCATTCACCAGTTCCCAAATGTGGACTACTAAATGCTCAGGCCTCAGAAGCCTGGGAAGCTAGTTACAAAGCAGTATGGGCAAAACTCAAAAGAGAAAAATGTAAAGGGTGTGAATTGGCAAGAACAAATACAGTATTTAAAATAAAGATAATCAAGCTACTTGCAATGTAAATGAAACATCCTCTGAAGCATCACTTCAGCTTCACTGATGCTTGATAACATTCTCTCCACAAAAAGGAAATAAAGGAAAGATGTTGATTTTCTGTAATAAATGGTTATCCACTGTGTTAGTGTTAAAGAGCAGATTGAAGAAATTATAAAACTAGCGTAAATAATTTTAGTGTGTAACAGCATACAGCATCCATTTAAATGACCTGGTAACTTGGCATGAACCCAAGGAATCATTCCCTGAGCTGAATTTATGATGCATGTTTTCAAAAAACAGACAAAAATCAGGATATAAAGAGATGTTTGGAAGTAATTTCCCTTACATTAAAAATGACCATTAGGCTGTTCTGTTTTTAAAGGGCAGAATTACTAGTTCCAGCAAGGTATTTACTAATCCTGAAGAGAGTTAGGCTTAATCCTAGTTTTCCAGCTGGTTCTGAAAAATGTAATACACTGCTTCAGAAAGGTGTGTAAAATAGATACCCAGCTGTAAACAGCTTCCACTTTGTAGTTCTTGCCTTTTAAAAATGTAATTAATGAATGTCTGGGATTTATAAGGATATCAAAAAATGTTTTTTGCTTTTTATTTCTTTCTGCAGTGGTCGGGCTCGAATTCACACAAAGATGCCCCTGCTAATTTCATACCCTGAAATGATCCAGGCAAATGCCAAGTATTATATCCAAGTTTGTACTGTAGACTTTGTCTACAACTCTTTCAGCCTCAGAGAAACTCATTCCTTCACATGTTCAACCTCTGCATTCTGTATGACATTTGATAGCTGAAAGCCAGGTGGGGTCACAACCCAAAATGCTAAATATGTTGTGTTCACAGGAATTCAGAAACTGCAGGAGATTTCTGAGCCTTTCATTGGAGTGGCTGTGAAATGGACGCATTCAGCCTGCTCCAAGAGAACAAGAGTTTACGCCCATTAGCCACATCTCTTATTCTCACTTGCAGTTACGGACCCTTTTTTTTGGCTGTTAAAACTTTTCTCAGAGAATTAAAGGGCACAAAGGACACAATGACAGTCTTATGTGATTGCCTGTAGTGTGAGATTTTTCCCAATGGTATATCCTCCTGAAAGCTAGCCAAAGTAGAATCCACATGGGTGTGCATTTACCACCTCAACAGTTAGTTGCTTATTTACCCTGTCTGCTAGGAACCAGGAGGACTTTTTCTGAATCATTTATTTCAAATATGCTGAAGATGCTTTCTATTAGTTTTCCTTTATTTCCTTTTTCTATGTACATTTCTAGAGGTATTTCTTCATAGCTAGCTGTAGGAGAAACACAGCACACACTATTTACTAGTAATCAAAGTACAAATATGTTAATCCTGAGAGTAGAAAATTGGGTTGGAGATTAGAGAGCAGTATGAAGAAAATCTGGAAACAAACACATTCCTACTTCTGCTTGTTCTATGAAAAGCATGGGTTCGTCTTCCATGCTATTCTGGTATTCCTGGATTAGACTCTTTCTATAAAGTGTTGGGCTGGTTTGGGACTGCTTCTGGCCCTGTACTCAAAAATAAACAAGTATAACAGAAGCACCTACTAAACAAGATGCATCGCTGGGAGAATGCTGAGTAGGAGAATAATATTAAATATATGGGTACTTGAAAGTGCATTGGGAGCAAGGGTTGCAGTCTGGATGACCTACTTGATTGATGCATTTAACACAAAGCATAGCTACGTTTTACTTACTTTACTTTGTTACTTACAAGCAGTAACAGAAATAAAGATTTCTCCATCACTGACTTTCTCACTATTGAAGGAAGTACTTTTTAGCTTCCAGAGAGAGAATAGAAATAGGCACAGAACAACCTTCTCCTTCACATGATCCGAGGAACAAGGGTTCTTTTCTTTCCATTAGTAAATGTACTTGGACCAAGCTCAAGTTTATAAAATAACAGGAACAAGTATTATAAGTTGCCTTCCCTCCCACCCATCCATGTATAAATTTAAAACAAATAATTGTAAAACAAACAGGCAGCTGGTGTTTCAAGCTGCCAGTTCCAAAGTATTCATAAAGTAAAACTTCTTTTGTTCTTTTTTCTCCAGGTAGCTGTTTTTTTTTTGTTTTGTGTATTTTTCGGTTACATATTCTTAGTAGCAGACAAAGGAAAACTAAAAACGACAGTGAGAGCAACTGACAACACACCTGGAGTTACAAAGACTTTCGTTTTCCAAGCTCTTCCTTTTTCCCTCCTCATCAGTGTCTGCATGTGATGGATGATGTGGCAAACAAAACAAAGCAGTACAAAAAACTGAAAGAGACAGTAAGAGAAAAAATAATTGATGCTAAAAGCTGAATGCAGAAGAAAATAGTTATATCCAAAGTGCCATTATCACAGCCAGTTTCCAGTTGGTTCTTGCAATCCAGAGCACAGACATAAAAAGTTCAGGAATCTTGAGAAAGCATGAAAACATATCTTTCCAATCTAATGGTGAGCAGGTCCAAATACACAAGGTTGAAAAAGTGGATAAAAAAAGGATGTTGTATTTTCAAATTTATAAACAGGGGAAAGGATGATGGGGGAACAGTTTTCAGAATGGTTAAATGGTAATTGGATGCCTAATTGCTGTTCACAAAATGAAAAGTTCTCCCATAGGGGTTTGTCTGGTTTGTTCTTTTATATGTGTAGTTATATGACCGTCAGATTTGGCAGAAAAAAGGCTCAGATGTAGCTGCCAAAAGCAGGGAATTACTGTTAACTAGGATCACTTTATTTTTTCTGGTTAATATTATAGTCTAATAAGCAAATGAGTTGGCATGGCTGATGAATAACATCCATGGTAAAAAAAAAAAAAAAGTAATGAAAGGAATTTTTATGGCCAGATTTTCTGGCAAAAGAAAATCTATTATGCAACTTCATGGCAAGACTCTCAACCTCCAAATTGCAGATTGTTTCTCTTATATTTTCTGGTTTATCTGTTGTAAGATTTACTAATATTGCCTGAGATAAATCCAATCATTTTTTTAAAAGAAGAAAAAAAAATCAGCAACCATCTCACAATAAGTGTCAGCCTTTGCCTAGTCAGGGCTATGTGCAACTAGAGTCTCAAGTCTCAAGCAAGCCAAGATGTGTGATTAAGTCAAAGTATTTATGAGATAATGCTAACAACAGCAGGAGAGCATAGAGAGTAATGATTAAAACTCATCTAGCTGACGTGACGCCTTGTTGCAACATGGGTCTATTTTATGTGAAAATTCATTCATGGTGACATTTCTAGTAACAGACAGAAACTGAAAACCTGTTGATGGATTTTAACAACATCCTTTCATAAAATTCTCCAGTTCTTGACTTATCAAAGTTTGGTGCATCGCTTATAGTCTTCTATCACATTTATCCTGGAAGATAAATACGTGGCTCGAGTCTCAAGACAATAAACATCTTATTTTCTTGGTAAACAAAGATGCATTTACCTCCTTATTTACATGCACATTGTTTATTATTTCATCACTTGTGTGCAAAATTATAAAACCAAGCTTTCATGTCCTTGCTTATCCCCCTATCATGTAAGAGCAGTCTTGAGATAAAAATAACTTTATATTTTACCCTGAAAGATAGTCGAAATCTGTTTCAGTTAACTGTTTTTGAGAATAATTAATTAGAAGTATCTTGAGTGAAGATGTTCAAGTATCTTCAGTTCTTGGGACTCAATGTAATATGATTTTTCTATTGATATAGAAATAATCAATTGCTAGTAAGAGTAATACAACTTTTTTGGACATAGCTGACTGTGAAAGCCTTACAAATGATTGTGTACAAGTCAAGGTGCCCATAAATTAGAATTCATTGTTAGACCAAAGTATTGCACTACATTTTACTACATTCAAAGTTTAATATAAAATATGTAGCTACTATATGCTGTGAAGAGGATTAAATTATATTTACACATTTACTGAATATGTTTGCCATGGCTATTTTACTTTCATTGTACCGAAAATATGTTATACAGCAATTTTTAAAAACTTTGTTATTTCAGACAGTATCTGTTTAACCTTAAATGGTGATGTATTTTGAAACACTGGTGCATTCAATTAGCTGTAACACAAACTGAAAATAAAGTAAATTTTGAATATATTGGTGAAAAGTTTCAAGATTAAAGAATGTTGAAAAGGCACTAAAAATACATGTCACATGTTATCAGTACTCTTCCTAACTCTTCATGGCAGAGATTACCACCCCATTTTTCCTATTACCAATGCTTTGATTGAAACTCTCCATGCACCATCCTGTCCTCCATTTAAACAAGTGAGTGAGCGTTACATAGTGTTTTCTTCATGAGCACCTCTCCTTCCTTACTACAACATTATCCACTAGGAAAACTTTGTCAAAGTACTACTTTAAGAAAGTGTCACGATATTTTGGGGTGCCACTTAGTAAGAAACACATATGGGCACATACTATATATAGAGGATATATAAAAAAGTAATATAAACAATATAAGTTATATAAACTATGCACATACTATATACAAACTATGCACATTATATAAACTGTGTATATAGTCATATAGATATATATAGATATATCTGTGTATATAAGTATCCATAGATACAGAATATCTTTATTCCTAGATTGACTAGAGGGTCAATCAGTAGAGACATAAATCAAAATATTGCACTCACACTAAATTTAAATTTCTAATAGGCTTAGAAATTCTCAAAACAAGTTTTCCTACTTCTGTCTTTTCACTGTGTAAGACATGAAAAGGCAAACAAGAGGTTGCTCCTAGGCCCTAGAAAATGAAAGTAATGTACCCTAAAACTGTACATTTTATCTTAGCTTTACCAGTAAATTACATATAAAGTCAATGTTCTTCAAAAGACATAAACCAATATGGCAAAATTCAGATTCTTCGGAAGCTATGACTTTTTTTTTTCTGATTTTAATTATATTTTTGCATCATAATTATTAATTTTTAAAATTTGTGTGTGGTTGTGTACACATGGATCTTCTTCAACACCACTATTAGGTGGTGCATTTAATAAATATTTAATAAATAAAATGCATTTAATACAGTGCACTTCCAGCTGTCTGTGAAATGCTCTTAAAATTTATATTTTCAGTCTAAAAGTGAGGTATAGAACTTGTAAAAGAAAGAAGTGGCATTTCTGTTACATTATTGGTGCATATTGGTTATTTTTATGTAATTCAGAAAGATTCCCATGGGCTTGGTCACAGCTACATGATCCCAGATGTGATTTTTGATGATGCTGTTGTGTTTAACTTTGAACTTGCCCCTCTCCTCCCCCTTGATCTTCTGCCAGTTGTCTCTGGAAGAGGATTTAAACACCTGGTGTCAGAAGTCTTCTGCACACTAAAAAACAGAATTAGAACTTCCTTAGCAACTTGAGATTTATTGGAGTGCTCTTAGTTCTTTTGGCAATTACCTAGAATCCCACCACAATACCTTAAGTAAAAAGGAAAGTTGTATTCCCCACCTCCTGTCTTTTTAGGCATGATTCATTCACATTCAGTTGTGTCTGCTGGAGACATGTGTCCAACATCCATTTTAATTTCAGAACTTTCTTCATCATGTGAGTATTTTCTTCAATTATGCAGGTATTAAGAAGGCCAAATTCTGAATTACCTGGTTATTATATTCAAACATGCACATCAAATGGTTTAAAACAAATTAGGAACAGGAGTTTCTATAAAACCAGGGCCTTTTTTGGCCTGTTTGTGATGTGTTGCTATATAACTATCACATAAAAATTTCTAGCACTCATAAAAAATTTCTGTGCTTCTTCAAGTACCATGGCTGTCACAGTTTTCTATGCAGGAGAAGTTTATGTGTTGCAAACTATAACTAAGTCCTCTATGGAAGTTTTGAAACATTTCTACAGACTGAATCTGAGAGAAACAGCACTATTTAAAAAATTTAAAAATGCTAATTGCAAGCACAAACAGGAAAGGGTCAAAGAAATTCTAAACTGCAATAATTGAATGTATAGTTAGATATTGTTGAAAGGCTGAATGCCCTTCTTTTGCCTGTTGATCCATTGACTTACTGGTATTAACTTTCTGCTGCCAAGTTGACTTGCAGAATGCTAATGTTGCCTCTCCTGCTGCTCCCTCCATCTGTTTAGTGCCCAGTGTTGCCCTTTTGTTTCATAATCTCCACTTTATTAAATGTTATCATACTGGGTTATGTATGACTGAACCATTCTGTAAATGCTCACTTCTTTTCCACAGCTTGTTAGGTTCAATACAGCTTTGTTTTTGGGTTTATTATAATAGATTTTAAAGATGTGTAGATCACAAAACATGGAGGACATGATATGTGTATGTGTCTCACAGTGCTTTGGAGAGAGGGAAGGAAGGAAGGAAGGAAGGAAGAAAGGAAGGAAGGAAGGAAGGAAGGAAGGAAGGAAGGAAGGAAGGAAGGAAGGAAGGAAGGAAGGAAGGAAGGAAGGAAGGAAGGAAGGAAGGAAGGAAGGAAGGAAGGAAGGAAGGAAGGAAGGAAGGAAGGAAGGAAGGAAGATAAAGTCTGAAGGAAGAAGGGAAGATGATTAAACAGTCCAGCAGCCCCGCAGTCAAAAAATTAGGCCGATCTCTATAACTGAAATATTTTGCCCACATTCCAAAATTGTTATCTAAAACCCCAGTCTCTGCAAGCAATTGTTTGAAGATATTAATACACATTGTAGTATTCCTTTAGTAGCTCAGGAATCCATGCTGTTTGATGCTGAGAGGTAAATTCATGCCATATCTGAGGGCATCTCCTGTATTTTGAAAGCACATTGCCCTCACTGTATATATTATGAATCAAAACCCTCACTGGTTTTGATTAATGAAAGGCTATTATTTCAATTAGGAATGAATCCAAATTTCATTAAAAGTTGAAATGTTATAGCCCCTTTTCAGAGCTGAAACAATGAGACTAATTCTCTTGCTTGCTGTCCTGGGATGGAAAGAGTCCAGGAGCTAAGGACAGCCTGTGAGGCAGATCCTCCCTGTGGGATGTAGCCCCTTCACTGTCTTGGGCAGGATGAACTGAGTGGGGTGATGGGCATCAGATAAAGCCTCAGAATATATAATTAGTTGTTCCTGTCACTCTGTTGGATTGGTACGGACATTTGGGCTTTTTCCAGGAGCCACAGGAAACAAATTTCAGTTCTGTGAGGATCATAAAATTAGAAAACAAAGCTTAGGAAAAAAATAGGTTTCTCAGAACTAAAATCTGATTTGTGTATCCTCAGAACACTATAGAATTAATGGAGGAGCAAGCAAGTTGCAGGCTAACCTGAATAAGTTATACAAGTAATAAATTTCTTTCTGCTTTGTCTTATACCTTATATGAAATGGTGGTGCCAAAGTAAAAAATAAGAGCCCAAACACTTTCCTCTGTCTTGACATTTCCTATGTAATAGCATGGACAAAAAATGGAATCAAAATGTTAGCTCTATAAACCACCTGTTTTGGCCAGAATGAGGTGTGTACATTAGTTGTAAATAACTATTGAAAAATCCCACATGATGAGTTGATTTATTTAGCTATTTAATTTGAAAAGAACTCTCTCTGACAGATTTTAGAAACAGAAGCCTTTCAAGCCAGGTTTTCACTTCCCTTTAGGGCTGCATTTATTGCTTCCTACCTTGGATGGATTTTACAAGAATTCTCCTGTGAACAAAATCCCTTTCCAGACTTTAATTGAGTGATGACATTAATAATTCTCAAACAGGTAGATTCATAGCTGTGTAACTGTAGACAGAGCTAGCTACTAGTTATTTTTACTTGCAAATCAATCCTCAGATTTCATAGTGGCTTGTTACAAATATCAAGCACAGGGACGTTAAAAGTATTTTAAATAAGACTGGGTGCACTTCTTGTTGGATACCTTACTGTGATAAAATGTTCTGCCTATATGGGTTGACAATTGCTATATCCACAATGATACGGCCTTTGAAAGCCTTTTTTATGCATTTCTTATGTATGGGGATAATGTATGTGCTTCATTGCCATAAGTGGGAAAAAGCTTAATTTGGAGCTGTGTCATTGCTTCCACTGCACTTATGGAGTCCTGAATAATATAATGACATCCCCCACACAGAAACTTTATTAAGCAAAGTAAAGTAATTTAAAAGAAACTGAAAACAGCTTTTCTCTCCTTTTTGGGGCTCTGTAATACCAATAACCTCCTACAATGTCCAAAGAACAGTGATGCCCCTATCATTTGTTATCCCATATGGATGCATCAGTACTAACGATTTCAGCATTCTTTGTGTTTCACAATCTGAACTGACAAAAGACTTTGGAAATAAACAATTGAAAAAGACATTCCCTAAAGGTAACTATCAAGTCCAATAAGGCTCAAATAAAATGGCCCAGCTGTCAGAGTAAAATACCGCATAGCCACTTAGCTCTTGAAAGGAAAAGGTAATGCTAACCAGTTGCTGGAGACAGCCCAGAGAGGTAGTGCCAGCTGCACAAAAGGATGCACTGCATAGCTGTGTTCAGATGAATGAATGGCAAACAATGTATAATGGCTGCATAAGTAATTCTCTTCAAAGGACAAAACAAAGAACAGAAACACACTTTGTTTAAAAGTTATCATTACTGATCATAAAACACACACACAGAAATAGAAAAAAGCATAATTTGGAAGCCAAATGAAACACATTTGAAACACAAGCTTTGAAAGTCATCCTAGTTTGAAATGAATACTACCTTTTCAGAAGCATTTTATTAAAAGCAAGGCTGGAACGCTTGTAAAGATTAGTATGTGTCTTCCCTTGGGCAATGCTGAAAAAACCAAAAACCAAAACAAAACGAAAAATAGATGCAGAAAAACAGAATGGGAAATACTTGAAGCTCAAGTGCAAGTCTTGGTCATTTGAGCCATATATGGAGAGCACACACACTCTAGAACAGCCAGTAAAAAAAAAGGATGATTCTTCTACTGCCAGAACCTGAGAGTGGCATAGGTCATGCATGACAGAGTGGATGTTAGGTAATTTCTGATGGACTAGGACAGGCCTATCTGTTGTACAATCTACCCCTTTGTCTTAGTCACATTACCTAGTAGTCTTGGGTTGCAGAGGTTCCTCTAACTGGAAGATGTAGAAGTTTATGGTGGGTTAGTTAATTGGATCATTTGCTTTGAAGTAGCACCCAGATATAGCTGTTTTCTGGTAAAGAAAAGACTTGCAGTGAGAGCAATTACTTGACCTTCTTGTTGGTGCAATTAATTTTCAACATACATTATTTCATCTTGGAAATAAAGCAAAGTTATAAACAGTCGTCATGTTGCTGTACAATCTAATCAAAGACAATTTTCAGTACTTGCAATGAATATTTTTTTATGTTTTCTCAGTCCTTACTATGATCATGTATCAGAATGCTACAGCTATTTATAATGAATTTCTTTCAGTATCTCCAACCCGTTATTTTTGGCAGCAACTGCTTTCCATATATTCAGTATTTTTCTTGGGCACAAGGAAAGAGCTCTTTCAGGATTGTCAGAGACACTGACTAAGTTGCATTTTTCTCTCACTTTTCTCACTTGTGCAGGGGCAATTTTGATAATTCTCGAAAAACAGAGCTGAAAGGAGAGGAGAACAAAAAGTGCTTCAGACAAGTGGAGAAGATGGGCTTTAAGTACCTTGAATAATTCAGAAAAAACAATTCTGTGAAACTTAGCCTCTATGCTGTTGTAAAACATTGTGTTTTTTTGCTCTTCCTGTGTCAAGGTTTTGTATGCTCCCACATTTATCTGCTCATGTACTGAGCTTGACTCATTCACCCACACAGTAACACCTGCTGCTGTGAAGGACTCACTCACAACAATATCATGTGACTAATCCTTTGTGAAGGAGAGACAGGGAGGATGCACCATCTGGTGCACCACAGATGAGACCCCTGTAGTTCAGTGGCTGTGATAGGATGAGCACTGCAAATAACAGCATTCCTCTGTATGCAGAAAAAGACCCCTGCAGGATGTACTCTGTACTCCCGTTCAGAGAACCTAAATATTGTTCTTGGATTTGGGATACTAATAATGGCTTGATGAATTTTCATGATCCTATTTTTTCTTCTCTACTAAATATTCAAATAACAATTTGCCTTTGGGATTCTCTGTTGTGTACTTATTCATCTATTCTGTGTTGAAAAGATATTCATCAACAAGGTGGAGGGGGTGTGAGAAGCTACAACTGCTACTTTGCTCTCTGCCTGATCAGACATCTTACAAGGGATGGCCAAGCCAGCAGGCTTTAGGGATGTAATTGGGAGGTAGAATCTTCCTCTGAGATCCATAATTTTTGAAACAAAACTTTATTTGGGACATCTCAGATCCTGGTCTCTTAGGCACTAGCTAAACGAAAGACTCATCAAGTTATCAAGAATATGACAGCTAAACACATTGTCTGAATGAAGGACATTAATTTAACCAGTTGAGAGACAGCTAAAGGAAAATCAGTTTTCAAAAGAGAGGATATGCTGCCAAGCATAACCCTTCCCTGTAATGAGAATGTTTTTTCTAATTTGTGTCCTCACTTAAGCCTGATTCAGGCCAGAGTTCTCTATATCCCTGCCAAACAGCTAATCAGATGAGGACATTACCAGGACCATGGCACCTCTCCCACTTCAGCTGCTCTTAATAGTGCTAAAAACACTTCTGTAACTATTTGGAAGAGGAAATCCTTGAATTATCTCTTAAATATTGTGCACCCAACAAAGAAACCAAGTGAACAGACGAAATGTCCAACATGCCTTTCTAGTTACAGAAATGCTGCATCCTTTAACATTCAAGTTAGTGATGCAATTAAAAATTGAGCAATTATGTCATCACCTCTTGCATTTAGCCAATCAGTCTGTTTTCTGTGGCTTCTGATTAATTTGGCTGTCATTGATCTTTTGTGTGGAGTCTTTTGAGAGCTGCCAATCTACAAGAGGAAAAAAAAATCAGATTTCAAATTAACTTTGCAAATTATTGCCTGCTTCAATGAGAATAATACATTGCTGGCATTATTGAAAGGGTGTTGTCATCAAACCAAAGTAAAAATAAAATGTAATAAACCCATAAAAACCATGTATGACTATGTGCTAAATCTATGTAATGACACAGATATATATATATATATATGGATCTCAGCATGAGAGAAATTTTGTAACTATTTTGAAACTCCAAAAGCATTTATTTCCCCTAAAAATGTGACCTAATTTTCCTCTGTGCACCTTATAATGGTAAAAGAAACCCCAAAGTCTCAAACGAGACCAGAAAAAAATCCCACCTGTCACAGATTTTGCCTGCATTCGTCTCAAGCCTGTTGAGTCTATCAAGTGTGAACATCTGGGAATCATCATATTTTCTGCTGACCACTGAATCAGCATAAAAGGAGGACATGATAAGCTCCAGCTGTTAAGCCTCCTGCTTAGAGGATTAGAGAAATTAACCCACAGGATGTTTTATTACAGCACCAGGAGTTATATTAAAGATACATGTGGCATCTTCTCCACAGGGAATGCAGAAGGGAGCTGAGAGAAAGTACGCAGGGTACAGCTGCAGGAGTGTCATCAGGCCTACATGCTTCCCTACCTATCCTGTTTGTAACAACAGAAGGAATTTTACCTTCAGAATTTTTCTAAGAATATAAACCTTCTATGTCTAGTTATTTTTTGTGATTTAGGGTCCAGTGGAACAGTGCATGAATGAACAACTGAAAACAGTAGTGAAAATCTTTGCAAACTATGTCCTTTGGTTTGGGACCTTACTTTAGCTGAGGCATTTATGTCTTTTGTCTTTGCACTTATACATTAAGTCTTCAATGCAGCAGAACATAAAAATGCCTTATCTGTAAAAATAATATTCAACAGTTAGGCACATTATTTTTTTCTGAGTTTGTACCCCTGAAATAACCATGGCCATGTATTAAATATATAAAAAAGAAAAAAAATTACCACACAAAAAAAAGAAAAAAAAAAAGGAGTCATGACTGACATTCATTGTCATGCTTATTGTCATTGTTAGTAATGTTATCAACTTTTAAAGACTTACCTACTTAGCAACAAGGCATTACTCTTAGATCACTCTGACTCCAGAACAAAATTAAATTAGAAATGGTCATGCAGCTGTCTAGAGGAGAAATTAATGAGTTTCTGCCATCCTTATGATCAAGTAGGTAAGGAAGAATAAATAAAAATATGTCATTACTGGCATTGTTGTGGGATTTTCTTGTGATTCTTTTGTCTCAAAGTGTTTAGAAGAATGGTCAAATTTAGCTGAACAAACTCCTGATCCCATTTCTGGGGGCTCACTGATCACCAGCAATGCTGGTACAGCCAGCTCTTTCCCCGTGAGGAGGCCAGAGGTCAAATCACTCAGGAAAGAAGAGACCCCCATGGACAACCCAGAGTTTATTTCTGAGCTGTGACTAGTGGATATCCTGCCCACATTACTAGCATTACAAGGAAACACCCCAAGGTGCCACTTCTTCTAAGACACATCTCCCAGAGCTACCTGGGACTGCAAAAGGTAACAACTGACCTACTCCTTGACTTGTATTTTTGGCATTCACCTGCATGAAAATGTATTTGTATATTTATGCATTAATGAAATGAACGATACATGCCTCTTTAATGCAAAAGCCTCTTAACTAGTGTTTGGCTGTATAAAGGATCCTTGAAGAGGACAGACTGCAAAGGCCATGAGGGCCTAGGGAATTTAATTTATAGCACTGTGAAGAATAAGGGGCTTCTTCATGAGTTTGAATCAGGTTCCCTAGTTCAGAGAAGAGCTCATGACAACAAATCCTGCATCATGTTAAGTGTAAAAGGAAAAGGTCTACATATTACAGAGGGGCAGTGGTATCTATTTGATCGTGGCTGTTATGTGCACTCATACTTGCTCTGATTCTTTTCAGTTTCACTCACTTTTCATCACCATTCTCTTGCTAAACATGTTGCTTTCAGAGCTGCGGTTCTTACTCCAGCAATTAATTTTTTAGAAACTATGTTTATCACTAGGTTATTTCCCACTATGGTGAACAGTTGTTTACAACATCTTTTCTTAATCTAGAGTGCAGTAGTTGTGCTCTTGGCTACCCTGAGACCATATTTGATGATTCTTAAATCAGAACCTGACTTTAGCCTCAGTGAATGTAGAAATTATTTTAATTTCCCCATTGCAGATGCTTTTATTTTTCACTAGTTACCTAGTGAATACCATATGTAAAGGAGTGTTTGTGATCCAATGTTTTTGATATAGCACAAAACAGAGAGCAGGAATCTGTGTTAACCACAATGTGCGAACTTGCACTCCACGTTCTTGTCTCCCAAGGCTTTTTTGTTTCAGATGTTTGGTACCTATGTGTTCAGTTAGCATCAAGTCTGAAAGGAAGATGGTAGACACAGTTATACCTGGCAGTGACATGTTCTTTAGCTGGCAGATGAGGCAGTCAGCTGACTACCTGAATTAGGCTTGGGTAGCTTAGCACATTTCAAAGGAGACAGTTTTACTGAAAGTGACACGCATCTTATGGACCCAGATCTGTAAATGTAATTGCCTTTGCTATGTGCTTGTATGTGAGAATTGCTAGGTGTCTGATCCACAAAGCTGAGCAGGACTTGCAAGTCTTTAATATCAGCTAATTTAAGGTAGATATTAAATACAGCATGTGGAAAATAAGTCAGGCCTCGCTATCAGATATTCTGACACTATTCACAGTCAGAACTAATATAGAGACTGAATTCTGTAGAGGCTTTCTTGGAAGCCTTGAACTTAAACTTCCGTGTATTCTGCCTATGAGATACTAGGCTCTTATATTACCTCCTTATCCATCCCTAAGTCTTCTGTTCTTGAATAGCCCAATTCAAATAAACATCCTCTAGAATCCATGGATTATTTGCATACCCTCAACCACACTTGGAGGCCCACTTACCTTTTTTTTTTTTTCTCCAGGAAGAAAGAAAAAGTGGATGGCAGAGTGATATTTAGATGTTCACCTGTTTTATTTTCAAAACCAAAGAATATGTGCTCCTTTTTTATTTCTTAGAATCCCAGTTTGCATTATAAATACCTTCATAATACAAAATTTTAAAGCACATCATTTTGAAGTCTTGCCTACTCATAGAAAAAACAATCTTAATTTGAATTGCCAAACAAAATTCTTCATTAATATTATTATATGTGCAAATGATTCCATTACATAGAATGCAAACTGTTTCAAGCTGTTAAATTAAGGTATCTTATAGGAAAGAAAAGAACTTATCTGCAGGATGGCACTGCTAATAAATTCAAGATTTTTTTTCAAATTCATTAATTCAGTCTTCTTTAGACTGGAGATATTGGAAAATAATTAAGTGTCACTAAAACAGTTTTAAATGCATCTCAAGAAAAAAAATTTTCATGTTATATTTCCAAGGTATTGTTCATTATTACTGGATAAAAAATATTTTCCTTCAGGCAACTGCAGACAGGGAGTATACTAATATTAGCATATACTCTCTATAAAAAATGATTGGAAATGGGAACGGCTGGGCATGTGCAGAAGGGAAGGAAATCATAGTAAAGCTGAACTAGTTGAAAAAGAGAAACGTTATTTGGAAAAGATAAATAAATAAATAAATAAATATAATTTCAAATAGCACAGTGTGGAATGTAAATAGAGTATATCTGCTTCCAGCTTTAATACATTTTCACTTTGTGAGACACTGTGTTATATAATGTGGTTTAGCAAAATACACCCACTAAATTTTATAGTTTCTTTTCACTTTTCAAATATCACGCCATCCATTATTTTTTCTCCTCCTCCTCCACCAAATATAACATGAAATATTCTAGGCAATTATTCACATGCTGCAAGTATGGATGTGAAGTGAATGTTTTTTAAGGATTGACATGTAGACAGCTTGTATTAAAGACTTGTATTTTGTCCCATTGTTCATTTTAATGTTTGATAAACAGGGTTTGGGTGTGGTTTTTGTTTTTTTGTCTGTTTGTTTATGCTTGGTCTTTGTTTTTTGTTTGTTTGTTTGGTTGGTTTTTTTTTTTTTTGTTTTTTTTTTTTTGGTGTATGTGTGTCTGTTTTCCATGGAAGGAAAAAGAATGGCCTTCCACTCTGTCACTACCAGGTTATTGTGAAATTATTATACTTTCTTATACTATTATAAAAGAGAATTTTTTTCCTAATTGAAAAACTGTGTCATTGCTACCATTGTTTATCTTCCAAAAATAAAATTGTATATCTATGTTTTGTGATCTTTGGGATTTCTGCTTCTGCACTTCAGCAGGTGTGCATAAGTACACATGAACTTTTTATTTTTATTTTACTAATGGTGCCTTAAAATCTCATTTTGACAGCTTTACTTTTTCTTAGGGTTTTTTATTCAAATAATTTAAGCAAAAAAAAAAAAATTCTGTTACTTATCAGACAACACCAGCCTTCCCTCCTCTGTGAGATGATGTGGTTATTTATTGCTGGTTTTTCACTGATACATGCTGCTTTCAGCCATAGTATGCCTGGGTAATAGAGCTGCCTAATCATTACCACCGGAGTTGAATACTTCCTGCAGAAAGCAAGTCTTTCAGTCTTTCTTAGATTGAAGGAAAAGGAGATGATTATTTAAATTTTAGTCACAAGGAAGTTGTTATGAGAAAGTCTTTGGCTTAAAAACCTGAGTGAAATCTGTTTAATATAATGAAATGAACATCAGTTTCATGCAATTTCGCACAAATTTGTCTAGTCTTTCGGGCAGATACCAAATTGCAAATTCCTGCCCACACTCCTGTCTTTTACACAGTCTCTTACCTTGGATTATTTCTGTCCCAAAATAAACTGACTGTTCTGTAAGTTGTATGTATTATGTATAGTGCTTTAGAAATTTTCATACACCACAAACTGATTTTCCCCTTGTAAGAAGAACAGATCTGTTTGATGTGATGCATAATAGTAAACACCTGGAACACAGAGACTGAAAGTGCTGCAGAAATTACATTGTGCATGTGAAATGAAGGACAAAAAAAATCAAGAATCTCCTAATCTTTCAAAAATCTAGCAGCATGGTTCCAATCTTCTGCATTAAAGTATTAATGGAAAGATGAGAGTGCACATTTCTGTATGTCAGATTTGTTCAGATATATCAAGATCTGCAGCCTCTAGACAGAGGCAAAACATATACAACTTTGTTCATTCTGAAAAACCTGAGAACAGCTGAGTTATTTTTGTGGATGGAAGACTTGTAGAAACTGAATAATTATTGCACCAAATCTTAATATCTAAACTCACCATGTCTTAGAGCAATTTTTATCTGGGAAAAGCTCTACTTATAAAATCTCAGCAAAGCTTTGAAGATTTAACTCTTTGAATTGTCAAGTATATAAGAAAAAAATTTAAAAAATAAAGTATTTATTCTTCAGTAGTTTTAAATAATTACTTTCTCAAATATATTTTGCAGCACAAAAAGAGAATCAATATTTATTAGTTATTTGGACTTATTAATATTTGGCAATGAATAAAGAAAACATATTATTTCCTAATATTTTATAAGATTAGAAATATAAATACTGGGTTTGCACTCATTTTTTATAAAGATCATGACAGTAGTTTTCTAAGCTGTGGAGAAATGACTCTGCAGATCTTATGGTTTAGACTCATACACTCCCAGAACTTGTTACTTCCCAGTACCTTTAAGTTCAGTTAACTTTCTATGCTTTATGAATACAAGACCAAAACTTTACCAGGAAGTTTTTGAGAAGAGTTTATCTGCTTTATTTTATGTAACACTATTACAAAATGCTTACATTGAGAAGAATTCAGAAACTATAGTTAACCATCATTGGACTTGGAAATATTTGTTGCTCTGCAAGTAAGCCATGGTTATAACTATCCAAAAGAATAAATACAACCAAACTGCTGAATGTTTCTACCCCACCATCTTCAAAAACTTTCCTGAAAGACAGGCTAAAGGCTGTCTGATTACTCTGTTGCTGCTCCTGATTGCCCAGCCAAATCTTAGAGCAGATCTCAGTCAAACAGAACTCTCTCTGCAACTGTGGTGGCAGAATCATACAAAGGCTTTCACAGTTGCTCAGCAGTGAGGAGACAACTAATCAAGTGGGCAGGTATCACTTCAAGCCACATCTGTCCCAAGTCATTGAAAAGAGATTTAATGGACCCTAAAAATTCTTAATATTCCATGTCTAGATATTTACAGCCTCACGAATGCCTTCTTTCCTCTCTCTGAAGGATTCAAAGACCTTTGGAGCTCTGTTATGGTCATCACTTCCCTACAGTTTATCTCATCCTGAGCCAGGAATAAATAAAACAGCACTTGATTAAAGAAACTGATAATTCAATAGTAATCACTTCAAATTCTCACCACAAGTACAGTGCCCAGGGAAAGGATAAGATGCAATCTGAATGCAAAAAGTTCTTTTTTAAGAATGTATAGGAAACAAATTTAAGAATTGAAACAAGAATAGAAAATAGTTAATACAAATATTCCTGCCAAATGTTTACTTTTCTAAATCAATCTTTACACACTTATAGACTGCCTCAATTTTACAAGACTTCATGGAATTTTCAAGGGTGAATATAAGCCCTTTTATTGAGTCTCCTTTTGCTCACATGAGATAAAACTTGGCCCTATAGCTATGCAAAATGTTTACATTGTTGAAGAGATGTAGTCTTAGGAAAGGGGAGGACCAGAAGAAACTGATTCATGGTGGTGGTGTTCATTGAAATAAATATCAGCAGCAGCATTACACACGGGAGAGTATTTCATTGCTATAGTCTGTCGCTTCTCCAGCTTATTTCAGATCCTTAAATTTTCTTTGGAGAAACATTTCACTCAAGAGTGGAGCCTTGACTTTTCATGGGCTGATCAATGATCATATATTAGTAAAAGCAGGCCATATGCAGACTAAAAGTAATGAAATTGAGTGCTCAAGATGCAAACAGGGGAACTGATACTTTATAAGGTGGATTTAATAGTCAGGAAAATTACCTAACATATCTGCTTTTTCTGACAGAAATTGCAGATTCAAAAAGTAAAATTACTTTGTGCTTCCTGGCTGGTCCTCTGAGCTGTCTGAGTCCATGCTGAAGGTCAGAAGCTGGATTTCAGAGCGAAAGTATCTCCTAGGAGCAATGCTGGGCATTATATACTGTAAAAGTGCTGAATACTACTGGTGAGCAGAGGGGTATGTCCCTTAGTCACAAGCATAACTTCACCTTCTTGCAGGACAGCCCTCTCACCACCACTGCCGCTCTGCTGGGTTTCTGGATGAGTGATGCAGGGCTGGAAATCAGGAACTGGCAAGGAGTTTGAGGAAGTTTATCTGTCTGCTTTCTTGTCAGACATATCTTGGCATGTGAGGCAAAATGTGTAACAGTGTGCGGCTGTCTGGCGGATGCTTGAACTTTCCAGGCAGAGTGCCCGAGCTCAGCTATTGTTGGAAGTGCTTTCATGTGAGCAAAAAAAAAAAAAAGCAAGCCTGAGAAGGGTCAGAAGCAGTTATTCAGATAAACTTTTCTTGCACCTTCTGCCCCTAAGAAGGAGGGTGAGTAAGTGTGTAGCTGGTTGTAGCAAAGGCTGCCCTTTCTATAATTTCTTGCAAGGGTAGGATGCTGCTCTCCTGTGAAGAGACCCTGAAGACACTTAGCCATACAATATGAAATTCATTGAAAAAAGCAGTGAAAATGAATCTATTCAGTGCTGTTACTACCAACAACTCAGTGAAAAACCAGAAGGTCTCTTAAAGATGAACTCCTGCAGTTGGTGGTGCATATGGATTTTTTAAATATTCAGTCCACAGAAAATTATTCTTCTTTCAAAACCAAACAAAACCCAACCAAACAAGCAAGAAACCTAAAACTCATCTCTTTCTTTGTTCATTATATCAGAAAAAACAAAGGTATTCACCAAAGAATACATGTATGGTGGTTATTTATGCTAGACTAGCTTTACTAGTTACTGTGACTCTTTAGAGTAATGTATCCCTTGGCCAAATTGGTCTCCTGTCTATTTCAGTATTCCCATTTTCTTGACTTTTTTTTTTCTATTTGGCTTCAGCTTGAAAATTGTTTGTAGGTTCTTAATTGCAAAGCCTACCAGAGGGACAGATCAGAGAAACACAGGATTTGCCAAATGTGATGAATGTCCTGCCTCAGGGAATGGCCAATACCTGATTTGTCAGAGGAAGGCCAAAAAGCCTCTAAACTCAGTCAGTCATGTAAGAGGTCCCAACAGACAAATTCCTGGAAGCCTAGCTCTAAGTACATGACCTTACTTGAGCACAATTCTACAAATGTTATCACACCCCTGCACTCTCTCCTGTCATCCTTTTCCCACCAGTCAAATGTATTCTTTTCTGTGTGGACAAGTGGACAGTGTGAAGCTCAGACTTCATCTACCTTAGGACCTGATCCAAATGTCAGAGCAGAAGAGTAGGATTTCTTTTGCAACAAATGAAGATAGATGTGCTCTGCCTTCTTTACTGAGCTGAGCAGAATTCCACTGAGGCATGGAGATCAGTCTGCTCTGGCAATTGTGCCCTCTGTCAAGGTGAGACAGCACCCTTCCCTTCAGCTTCTTACCTAAGTCATTATTTATAGTTACACAGTAGTGCACAATTGTATAGCCCACAATGTACCACATTTCATACCCACCCTACAATTCTCTTGTGTGTTCATTGTCAAAATATACCTACCTTTGTGGTTGCTACAGACTGATGTCTTGTTGATATATAAAAACACTGTGTAACCCAGTTCTTCACATTTTTCCTCCATCTGTAAAGTGGTGCTAGTAATAGCTTCATCAAAATCTTGTTATGCATTTTAGTTGTTTAACGTCTGAGAAATGCATTAGGTTTCTGGAGCTCAAAACATATGACAAACTTCATTTTACATTTATGGTATTGATGCTGAAGTTTGATTCAATGATATCCTCATAACTACCTCAGTCATCTTAGATTGGAAGCCAAACAGCTAGAGCACAAGCCTAGGAAAACCCTTTTTCCTCACTGGTGTACTGTTTATATAATAAGTAATAACTTCTGTGGCTTGGCTGGAAGAAATTAAGAAGGCAATAAAAATGTCAAACAAAGTTGTAATGAATTTAGAAATAATCACTCATAATTTAGAGTTCATCATCCCAAAGAATTATTTCCTCATTTGATAGGTTTAGGTCATTATAAAGAATGTGCTCCTTCTGGCATCTGAAACTACATAAAAAAGGACAGTAGTTTATGGTTGCTATATACTTGATGAGATATTAAAATTTTGCAGCACAGCAAAAGATGGAGGAAGGGGCCAAGGGGAAATAACCATTTGAAGGTTGTATTTCCCTTGGGCTTTTGTTCTAAGTAAGTATGAATGAATGTTTCTCTTTTTTTCTTTTTTTCCCCTTTTCTTTTAACTTTTAAAAATTTTAATACCTTGCTTTATGTGCCTGTGTGTGTTTTGCACAAAATTAACTTGGAGAGTGCTATGGAAGATGCAGTGAAATTATTTTTAAACTTCACATAAACCTACCTCTGTGTGAGTTGCTAATAAGTAAAGGGACACACTATGTATCTTCTCATACACTTAGTATGAGAGTAAGGACTGAAGAAGTCAGGCCTTCCTTTATTTAGGTTTTTCTCTCCTCTCTCCTATCTCCTTCTCACCAAAGCAAAATGGTAATAGCCCTTTCCCTTCTACCCTTCTCTTCCACAATTCTTTCTCTTTCTAATTCTGAGGGTAATGTCTCAACATTCACAAATTTTAAATATTGTGTCAAACAGAACAAAACAAACTCCTCTGTCCCAGCAGGAAATATGCTTTTCAGTTAATCATATATTGTGAATGTCATTCAGGTGCTTTTATTAATGTGTAGCTGCCGAGTGTGCTGTTTCTGTCACAATTGTATAGAGTAATAGTGTCAGGAATGATTATTAGGTTTCTTTTTAAAATGTTTCTCTGTTGTAAGTATTTTGTCACTTTGCAGCTGATGTATATCTTTGGAACTAATTGTACTTTCTCTGCTGGAAGATAATGACATTCTTTAAATTTTAGTCACTTTATGTCCATGAGTTTTGTCCTCCTCTCTTCTCTCCAGCCCCACCTTAATGAGTCTTCTGTTGTAGCCTCCATCAGTGTCTCTTTAGAAAGGCTGTGAACTGATGCAAACTGTTTTATGAAGACTTCATGGAGATATTGAATGGAAGTCTTAAAAAGTGTATGTGCAGAATCCTGTGATTCCATTATGTTCTACAGGCTGAGCCTTCAGTGACCCTTGGAAGAGTAGCTTCTTTTATTAATGTTTTAGGACAAGTTCCCACATGGGCAATACAGTTAACTCCACGGGTTAGTTATGAATTTGGGAAAGATTTATATTTAGTTTTCTTTTGAAAATTTCTTGACTGTTCTGCATAATGAAATGCAGATGAACAGCACAAAGCAATTCTCTTGCATGATTATCAGGTACTAAAAAGTCATCTGGTTCTTCCTTCATAAAAAAAGACAACAAGTGATTTTAACCATGGCCACAGATAGCCTTGGGTAACCCCACTCCTATCAATCACATAATTGCAGGTTTTTTCATCAGAGGGACCCTAGGAAATCTTTGCTAAAGATTAGGTGCCTGACTGTGACATCACTGCTTGAACCTGTAATTTATTTAGGTTGTCCTCAGCCCACAGCTATGAAGCACATTTTCTTTCACAAGCTGCTCCAATATTTTTCCTGTGGTTTACTGAAGCTTAACTTCTGTCACCATTAAAAACTGTAATCATTTTCCCCCTGTCAGTGGCAGCAATTTTATTTTTATAATCTTCCTAAATCCTGTCTCTAAACTTTAAGTAAGTCCAGAATGATGTTCTGCAAAATAGAGAAAGCAAACCATGCCATTCCCATCTGTGGTTTTGCATTGACTTCCTCTACTCCTCTGAAGCATTTTTAAATCACCTACCCTGTCTTATCCTTATGGCTATCCTGTGCAAGCCACTACAGCCACCCGTGTATTTTCTCCTTAAAGATTAGTTATTTTTCCGACCAGGCAATGAATCTGTGCTACTAGGGATATTTTGTGCATGTGTGTTTAAGTCTGCTTGGCTGAGGAAGCTCAGTGAAATATAGACTGGGCTTAGCTCGTCTTGTTTCAGATGCCACCATAAAAATGTTCTCCAAGAATCATCCCTGACTTTCTGAAAACAATTTTTGTTATGTATGCTGATGTGGTCATCTATCAGTTTTCAAATACAGTTTACGTCACCATGTTTTCTGAGCTTCTTGGTACATTCTTTTTCCTTCTTACTTCCCTTAGTACACCTATGTCTCAATCTCTGCTGAGCCTTGTGGATTTTGCCTGCTTCCTATTTAGTGGAAGTTACCCAAACAACTCACTTTTCTATTGCAGTGATGGGTTGCAAACTTGATATATCCCAAATTACATCAGATACCACAAATAAATCTTGAAGAGATTTTACTTTAAAAACCAAAGACAGCAACACTAAATTCAAGCAAACACCTTGAAAAAAATTTCTTTGGAATGTCTGTTGTGTCAACTCAAGCACAATGTTTTCAAATATTGGGAATAAGACAGTGTATAAAATATTGCTGGTACATACAAATGAAAGAAAGCCTCCCCCTAGAAGTTGGTTAACACATGGAGAAGATTATTAGAGACAATAAGGACATACAGAACATTCACAGTTTTATTACAAATAGATCATGTTCAAGGCTTTAGTTTTATGCGATATTGAGACTTAAATTTAATCTGAAATCTATTAGTTGCTTCATATCTCATTTGTTTGTTAGGTTACAAATCCCTCAAGAACTGAGAAAAGCAGCCTTCACAGAGCATGGTTATGCTATCAAGAATGTCTTCTAGACATATATTTTAAATTTACTTTCCTCTTTAGCTTATGACTGGCAAAGTTGTGTCCTTTATTCAGCAGGGACTTTATCCATTATAAAGTGACATTGTTCATAAGGAAGCTGATGAATCAGCCCCAGAGAGTCACATGTAGGTAAGTACTCACTGAACTCAATTAGAAATGTATGAGGTGAGGACCTCTATACTTTTCAGTATTTGAGGAATATACAAATACATATAAAAAATACAAAAAATATTTAAATTCACTCTAAACAAATTTCAGAACATTATACACTACTGTATGAAGATGCAAATTAAAAAGAGATTTCATCAGCTGCAAATAAATGAAATATTTGAAAAAATGTTTGTAAAAATTATTGTTACTTTAATATAAACAGTGTTTACTTTAATAACCTATATATATATATATATATATATATATATTTGGATTTCCAGTTAACTTCAGCATGATTAAGGAAAAGTTTTGGTGGTACACTGGAAAAATTGACATAACCAGAGAAATGAAGAATGCTTTAAATTCCTTAAAGAATCTTTAAACTCATATTTAAGAGGCAATTATTGTAAATAATTATAAGTTAATTAAATATTAATTATTACAAGAGTCTCTTATTTAAAAGGTAAAGCTATAAGATAAACTGTGTTACTTTATAGTTTAAATTTACAGTGGTAATACATGTGCAATGACACTTTATTGTTATTAAGTAGGATTTGTCTCATTATTCAGCTCTAAATGGTATTAAACATTAAATATACTAGATACTGTTAAGCTTTGGAGAAACTGTTCTAAACATCTACTATAGCTAGAGATAGCAATAATCCTGAACATTCAGAAAATTTCTTTCAAATTTGATGATGCTCAGATATTTATTGCCAATTGATTAATTACATCATATTAATAATCCTAACCTATTTTAATTTCACTTGATTTATCTCCAATATTTCCACTGGATCCTGAAGTCAGAAGCTTTTGCCCAACATCAATCAATAGTAAAATACCATGTATCAAGTAGAAATTCTTACTTTTAAGTGATGTGAGTTAGTGTTTACAGCCACAGTTAACTGTTAAATTTTTCCAACATTCCTTCAGCTGTCAAACAGGACAAATGTTTTTAAACTGTAGATTAAGCCACTGGATATTTTTACCACTTTTTATGTTGGTGGAGGGTCCACAATATATTTCCAAATGAAATATATCGTATTTGCTTTTCTTAAGCCTTTCTTGAAGCATTGTTCCACATCTTGGTTTGTGCAATATATTTTTGTCAGTTTTCTGCCTATCTGGATCCATTAATCAAGAATAAATTCCAGGTGTAGTATAAGGTAGAAAGCTACATTTTTTTCGACTTGTAAAATGGGGATATCAAGGCACAGAAAAACATGTAATCAAGACATGAATAATTTTAGCAAGAAACAGAGAATAAGAACTTGGAACTATAGACTTGGGATGAACTAAGTTCATCTCATTCATAAAAAAAAAGAAACCACAGCATAAAGAAGAGGCAGGCAAACGTAACTGAACTAAATGCAGTTTCCCTAAGAAACTTATATAAGGACAAAGATGTATTTACTTATAAATCACATTACTTAAAGCTGTGTATGACCATAGTTGGCTGGTTTGCTATGAACTCTGAATATAATTATTTTTCTAGCTTACCAGTAATTTCTACTGTCAAAGGGATGAGAAACACAAAAAAAGAAGACATTGAAAAGGGAATGTAGGGAGGGGCAAATGTTTGCTTTAGATTCTATAAAGAACGGATTAGAAGCTTTTCAAGAATAACACTGGGGGATTTTTAAGTTTCATGAACAGAAACAACAAATATTACGTTCAGTTTAATACTCCAATATCTGTTTCAGACACATCAAAAATGGTCTGAAAAACAATGTACAAAACATCTGACAGACAGGATACTTTTCAGCATCTGGAAAAGGTTCAGGGTTTGCTCTTGTTGGTTTTATTGGGTTTTTTGGTCTTGGTGTTTTGTTTGGTTTTTTTGTTGGTTGGTTTTTTCAGGTTGTTTGTTTGTTTGTTTTTTAAGAGAGGAAAGAAGAGATCGGGATTTATATTAGCTAGAATTACTTTTTCCTACCAGAGTAGGTAAACAAGGTAATGCTGGCCTGATTTTGAGACCTCCTTTTTTTGTCATGAAGAACTTGAGGGATCATCAGTAGGTGAGTAAGCTATACTATATATGAGAGGAAAAAAATACTGCAAAATGCTGCTTCTTCCCATTGAGTAAGCAGAAATGTCAAGGAAAAGATCCTGAAGCCCCTTGAATCTTCTTGGAGAAAGAAACCTACTGTGTTGCCTGTATGATGTCTCTGTCTGCAGGTAAACAGCCTGTTCCTCCAGGCTGTCTCAGAGGGATTAATGGGTTTTGTTCACTTTTGCAGAGGGAATGAGAAGCAAAACTACATTGCAGAGAAGCCTTCATCACGGCCAACCTCTAGGATTTGTCCCTAAGGACTGCCCAGGTCACAGCCCTACAGCTCTGGCCATGACTCTTGCACAGCCTCAGGAGCAGGATCATGCATGCAGGCTGATTCACTCACGACTGACTGGATGTGCTCCAATCAAACATATCCCAGCTGTTGAAAGAACAGCTGGATTTCCTGTTAACAGTGCTGTTCTTGCTGCTATTGTTGCTGCCATCTCTTGTGACGTCTGGAATCCTGGCAAACAAGTGTGGCTGTAAGCTGCTCATACACAATTGCTTTCACATCCTGGGGCTGTTTTGCAGCCTGCAGGGCACAGCTGTCCTCTCAGTTGCATCTAACTGGAGGAAAAAAATGTGCAGGTTAGTAGAGAGGAGCTGTCTGTAAGCCTATGGACACACAGATGCTAGCAGACATCCGTGTACTATCCTTTTGTGAGGGAGCATGTCAGAGGCCATGGCTCTGACAGAGTAAGTCTACATAAACATGCCTATATGCATATACACATAAAAAGGAGACACACAGTCCTGAGGTGTGTGATCAGCCACTGGGTTTATCAGGAAGAGATCGCTCCTTTGTACATCATTGAAGTGTCACCCAAGTACAGACTTTTTATGTTGCCATTTTAAATATCCCTTTTCAAAGCATATTAAGCTTTTTCTTTATTAACTTGCTCTAAGTTTCAATATATTGTTTTCCACCAGCATAGTCTCAAATATTAAGGAGGCACTTTCCCTGGACTAGTAACATCTCCAAGAAAGCACATATTTGTAAAACCCACACTTGATAATTTCATACAATACAACTATGTTGAATTGGTGGCATTCTTGTTACTTATAAATATTAATCACAAATATATGTTGTTCCAGGGCACCACAGTGCATAATAGGTCATCATAAAATTATTTCTCCTCAAAAAATTTAAAAAAGAAAAGATGTCAAAAGCTCAAGTCAGCTTTCAGATTGAGGGTTTGTTAAAATGAACAGAGCAAAGGTGAATTTTGGAAGGTTTTATAATGTCATCAGAGTTGCCCTGAAAATCTTACTTCAGAAGAGAGGGCAGGGGCTTTTTAAAGTAATTCATATATATATATATATATATATATATATATATATATATATATATATATATATATATATATATATAAATAAATATAAATATATATATAGCTGCAAGTGGAATTACCTAAAAATGTCCAGTGTACATATGGCAAACGTGAAAAATCTTCAAGGCTATGAGCAACAAAGGCAGGGGAAGTAGTACTGAACAAACAAAACAAATAACACCCTCTAATGCAGATTGAACTTTCATAATTGAGGAATTTAATAGATGCTCTTTGGTGTCATTCCAGGCAGGATTTTTATAGACTTGTCCCAACTGGAATTCTCTGCTGCTTGCATTACCAGGAGAAAATTGCACAGTTCATTGTTCCCAGCTCTCTACCATTTTCCAGACTCAGAAATTCAAAGCCTTTATGTTTGAATTCATAATAGCAGTCCAGAAACAGCATTGCCAAACAAGATCACTTAAACAACTGGGAATTTGTCAATTTCAAGACTTAACCAGTTTTCCACCATTGCAAAGTAGTGTCATTGATGTTACTAATTCTTGTCTACTCCAAGGATTCTAAGATGTGCTAAAGCCTTACTAAGACATGGACTATGAAATACCAAAGAGAAACACATGTGATGTATAGTGGACATTTACTGCATTAAAACAATTTTTCCCTTACTATTGATGATATTCACTGCCCAGCCCTCTTGTTTACATGGACAACACTTTGTACAGTCCTGCACAACACTGAATCCAGATATCCCTGTGACTGAGGCTTTAGTGTTCATCCTTCATTTAGTGAAGAGATGAGTTAGAGTAAAACTCTCCTGTTTACATTACTCATATTCTATGCATCTCTAAGCACACCCATGAAAGTTGTTTTGCTTTTTTGGAAGCTCATACAGTGTTTTTATTTTAGCATGCACTTTTAAAATGCAACTTCTCATCATATACTTTCTTCTCCAATAAAATTCTGAAAGGAATGATGAGTTCTGTAAGAAAAAATGTTCATATTGATTATGGACAAAACAAATTAACAGCATTGGTCTTAATTCAGGAAGATGCTGAATGTCTTTGGACAGAATCAATAAAATACATCGAATTATATACAACTTGGAATGTAGGAATCGACAGCATGACTTCTAGCTAACTTCCTTACATATTTGAACATATCAGAGCCTTGCACTACCTAGGCTAAAATGGTCAGCTTTAATGACAGAAGTTACAGTGTAAAAAGAGAATAGAAAACCACACCTAGGCTGGCTCTGAGACCTTTCTGCTGTTCAAGTCTGTTCATGCAGAAGTGACATACTTACACTCTTAAGGATTATGTTCTTATAGAAGAAATAGCCATTGCTTATTGCAAATGTGATGCAGCAATTCCAAGACTTTCAATGGGACAAAAAGAGAAGCAGGTGACAAAAACGGTTACACCTAAAGTTTAAGGGTGTCAGAAGAAGTCCCCTTAAAAAGCAGTAGGAATAAATTGCACTTAGATGCAGAAATACTTCTGTAAAAATTTAAGAAATTTTGTATCTCTCTCTCTATCTATATCTATATCTATATCTATATCTATATCTATATCTATATCTATATCTATATCTATATCTATCTATATCTATATCTATATCTAATCTATATCTATATCTCTATCTCTCTATCTCTCTATCTATATCTCTATCTATCTCTATCTCTATCTCTATCTCTATCTCTATCTCTATCTCTATCTCTATCTCTATCTCTATCTATCTCTATCTCTATCTCTATCTCTATCTCTATCTCTATCTCTATCTCTATCTCTATATCTATATCTATCTATATCTATATATATATCTATATCTATCTATATCTATCTATCTATGTATATCTATCTCTAGCTATACTTGTATCTGTCATCTATACCCATATCTGCATCTAATCTATCTCTATATGTATGTATGTATGTATGTATGTATCTATCTATCTATCTATCTATCTATCCATCCATCCATCCATCCATCCATCCATCCATCCATCCATATCTCTCTATCTATATATTTACATCTGAGGGAAAAAGGTGGGCCTTTCACATCTATGTTTGGAACATGTAAAAAATCCTCCTGATAAAAATGAAACTATCTCATTTCTGGAAAATGTGTTAGTTTTGTAGGACATAAAAATAAATTGTCTATTGCAATTATACTCTCCCTGGTTGCAAAACATTTAAAATGCAATGGTCCAAGAGGCAGTTCAGATCAGAAAATAGGCTTTTAAGAAAATTTTGGAATCAACAAGAATGAAAAAAAGACATAAAACTGAGTAATCTTCAGTATCAGATTTAGAATATGTGTGTATAATTCTGAGAAATGCTAGCAAAAATATAACTTCAAAAAATAAAAATTATAACCTCTAGTAATTCTTGACTGCTTTCATTTTTACAACTAATTACAGAATATATTCATATTTCAATTTTAAAAGTACAGAATATTACAAAACTCATTGGTGTCACTTGGAATCAAATTAAAATGTTGATTAATTAGATTTACATTGATAGCACAAATGTATTTGTGTCTGGTAACAAAAAGTTCTTTTTTCTTCCAACTGAGAAATACTTGAGATGAGCAAAGATTATAATTCTTTGCAGTCATACTACTATGTGAAATATGTAGAAACTGGCCATTGCATTCCATTGTATTTCAATACATTAGTTTTGGGTGCATCTCCATGCTACCATGAAAAAAATAACATGACAAAGTGTAACTTGTATTTGGTTTTTCCCTGGAGAGCTCAAGTTTAATTGGCTAGCATTTGTTGATGCAAGCTACTCTTTACTTTTTCAACAGATATTGTGTTGTTGTATTTTTAAAATCAGATCCTTTAGATCTTTTCTCTCTATGCCCCATAAAACAAGTAGCTTCTGACTTTTCACTGGGGGAGATATAATTCACCTGAAATTATGCTGTTTCTTCAATGGAAGCCCAGCAAATAAGAATACAAAACAGGGAGCATGAATGAAGAAAGAACAAACCCTACAGTCAGTTGAAATGCTGTATGCAGATACTGAACCTTAACAAAGCCAGCACGTTTATAATTACATTGTAGTCATTACAAGTTACTGATGTCATTACATGAGCATTTTACAAAGAGCTTGAGAATTCTAGCTACCATAAGCATTAACTTTACGAACTGTGCTTGAATGAGAACAAAACTGTAGTGACCACACCCATGAGTGATGCAACTTTTTATAGCTTTCAAGTAAGTTTTCATGCATTTCCTCCATTTTGTTCTCCTTCCATAAAACTTTCATAAATCGGCTTAAGATGTTGGCTTTTCCTTTTTTTCTTTTTTTTTTTAATATTGATTAATTAATCACCAAGTTGCTTTGGTACTATGAAAACTTGTATTTATGAATTTGTGACAGTTTCAGACATCCTGAAACCATCTCTTTCCTCTTTCTATTCACAAATTGGCAGCTATCCTCTGTGCCATTTTCTTTTTCTTCCCATCTTACTGCAAGAAACAGAAAAGTTACGTCATTTACAATATCACAAAGTCTGCAGAGTCAGCTAATGCTTCAAACTGTTTAATGACTTGATGAAAATCTTCCAGTGTGTCTGAGGCCATACCAGGAAGGAGGTCCATGAGCTTCAGAAGAAGGCTTCTCCTTCTTCTGTATCTCTAGCTGTAAATTTAAGTGCATGAAAAATTGTCTCCTCAGTCCTTTTTTCATTATTTTTAGGTCTTCTCTAGTGATTTCTTATGGAAATTATTTCAACTTGCTCCTATTGTTCAGCAGATACTGGCAAAGGTGATTCCTGTTGGGGCAGCTTCAGGAATCAAAAAGATTTGCTCACTGCACAGTATAGAAGCAAAAACTCATCTCCCATTTGCTGAGTTCAGAATAGTAGGAGTAACACTTTGGGGTATCTTCCTGTATTTTTAGAAATTAATTAATGCAAATCAGTGTAATGCTTATGTTCTCAGATTTTAAGATTAAACAGCACAGAGAAAAAGAAATAATCATGTATCTGTTTTGCAAATACTTGAGGAATTTTTAAATGGAGAGTCACCCAAAGCTTGCATACACCGGGCTGTGGAAGCTCAGAGAGCTGCAAAACTTGAACCCGCAGAGGCAAGGACAGGGAAAGAGAAATACCCTTCTAGGTCATGATGAAAAATGCCTCCCTCCTGTACGCCTTTGCAGGCGCATGTTAATCCTTTGAGTTCCATTGGTTATTATAGTTGATGTCACTTCTGTTCACCCCAGTTCAGCCCCAGTTTACCATATATGTACTTTCCCTAGAAGGTTCTTTCCTCTCCTGATCCCCATTGGCCCCAGTTTGCTGCAGTGCTCCATCCATGTTGCTCCACTAGTTCTCCCAGTTGGCTGCCCCTCCTCTGCACCACTTTCTCATGTTCTCATTGGCCCTTGAACCTCAGATCCAGCCCTTCTTCCCCATATTTAATTCTGTGCTCTCAGCCACATCCTGTGCTTTTCTCTGGACCCTTTTGAGACCCAATAAGCCTTCCCTTGGATTTCCTTACAAAGACCCATCCTCCGCCTTTTTCATAAGCCGGTTTTCTTTTATGCAAGTGTGCTTTGGGCTCTGAAAGCACTGGTCACTCTCAGAGAGACCAATTGAAGCACAGTGCTTCACCAGGCTATGTAATTGCAAAAGTGACTGGACAGTCATAAGTTCAGAGATGGGGCAGGGGTAGTCTGCTCTTACTGTGACTTGAGTAGTTCTTGCAACAAGCAGAGTCCCAGCAATGTGACAATCAGACCACAACGTGCACACAGACTACAGGGCAAGCTATAGCAGCCTCTCTTTGTTCAAAGGAGACATCAAAAGGAGCTTCCCCAGATCTTTTCTCCTTTGCCCCATAGAAAAAGTAGCTTCTTGATTCCTCACAAGGGAAAATAACTTTCTCCCAGATGTATTGTGCTGCGTTTTATTTGGTTAAAAGCCAACAACAAAGTGAACAAGACAGGGAATATGACAGAAGAACAAACAAATTCTACAGTCAATTGAAATGTTATCTGCAGATATGGAACCTTAGCAACTATCATGGATGTACACTCAGGTTCTCTGTTTCCTGCATTAGTAATATCAGACATCACTGAAAGCAAGACAGCAGGTTTCCTTCATCCTGGCAAAGAGGAAGTATGGGAATGAAGAAGGAGTGTCCAGACCACAGCTGCATGTGCTTAGATCTTTTTTTTTTTCTGGTATCTTTCATTGCCCAACATTGAAGCACCTCCCAATGTACCTCCCAAGTAGAAGTTTTGCCTGACACCTTTCCTCAGCCATAGACCACAATCCCAATATCTGAGTTATTTTATGAAGCCTGAAATGCTCAGAAACTTACATTAATTGTTTTAGAAACACCTATGAGAAAGGGAAACTCGAAGGAGTCAGATGGACAGTCTTGAAGGGCAGAATGTGGTGTTTTGCCACCCTGGGAGGAACGTTAGTTGCACTGCATTAGCAAGTGAAGATGGTTGAACAGTGTCTTCTTCTGGCAGGCTTACCTCAAAATCTCCTTGGCTTTTGTGGGTTAACATCCAACCATAATGCTATTTGAACACATTTAATTAAATACTGTAGCTGTTTGAAGTCTCTGACATTATTATTATTATTTTCATATCACTACAGCCTTATACTACTGCTTGCTAACCATTATAGCAGCTTCCAAGATCAGAGCAATTCATTCTGGACTCAAAGTTAATCTCACGGAAAATCCAATCAGTAAATTGATTAGGTATTAAATTACATTCTTTGTTAATGTTCTCTATCCCTTCCCTTACACTTCAGAAAAACCCATTACTCTTTTTATCCCCTCTTTCTCTCCCTTCGCTCTCACCCATTTCAATTAATATTACTCTACCATCAAATATAGGGCTAGGCTACATATGGATTGTAAGTTACTGCTTTCTTGTTACAAAAAAAAGTCATTGGTTTGGAAAAGTCAGAAATTAAAAACATGTACAATTGTGTCTACTCTCAGGATGACCTAGAAATGTTCTTTTGACAATTTTTCAGTGATGGCTATCCAGAATGTGCTACAGATCATGACTTACATAGAAAATATTGTAAGTACACTACTCTGACTATGTAACCAGGTTTTTTTGGTTTTTTTTTTTTTTGTTTGGTTTTTTTTTTTTTTTTACCAGAAGGAACTAGAAGTTAACTTTGGATAACAAATTATTCCTAAAAGGGTGGGATTTTTGTGGTTTTGGTTTTTTTCTTCTTCTTTTTTTTTTTAATTGAAACCTTGTTTTGAAAAAAAAGCTCCAATGCAGTTAACTACACCAAGTTCTGAAATCAGTGGGAGCTGCAGTCCTGTCAGGACCAAATAGGGTGTGATGAACAGAAATTCAGAAAGTTATAGTAAAGAAGCTGAGCTAACATCAGGTTATTGCTGCCTGCATTTGCCAGACAGCCTACAGAAATATGCCTGTGATCATGGTGAGTCAGGAGATTAGCTGTGATTCCTGTGATTGCTAATAGCTCCTGCATATTGTGTTCATCAACGGGAAGTCTGCCACTGCATACAATATGGTCAGGATTTCATCCTTTTAATTCTGTTAGTCTTCCTTACAAATTGAAGGTAGATTGCTTGCCTCACATATAGTTTGTCTTGTATTTCAGTCTTCAAGCTCTTTGGGCCATGTTTCACAGTAAGAATATTTTAGTAAAGCACTGACCTCTCTTTGGCCCAATGCTCTAAGATACAAGTCATAAAACAGTCTTAAATGAGAACATGTTTTAATAAGCAGCTATTACTTCTTCTGACAATTCTCCCAACTGTTTTGAAGGACAATGCTCTGCTTCTGTTTTTTACTTCTTTAGTGTTCCTTAATGAACTTTTACAAGTCTTAGTCCAAGTATCTTTAAATCTCAGTGTGAAATTTTACCACAATTTCTAAGTGCATTTTGAGACCATATCTGTACTTCAGTATATGGCACGAGACTAGCAATTAGTCCATGCTTATCAAAACTGCATCTTATTTCAGCTACTCAGCTAAATTCAGTGTCCTTGTTTTTTTTTATAATTTAGTAACTCTGAATTCTGCCTCTCCTTCCCTGAGTATGATGTAGCGTTAGTTATTCTGGTCTCAATGAACACGACATTTTAAATTGCTTGCTGACATCTTGAAATCAGAGTGCTTTGTAACTCAGCTTCTCAGTGTGCTTTTTTCAAAACATTCTCTTCTCTTTTGTAGTCAGCAGCTTCCCTATCTACTGTTCATTTCCATGTCTGTCCTCTCTCCTTCTCCCTCCTGTGTAACATCAATGGTCTTCTGCTGCAGCTCTCCCCTCATCAGGCAGAAGGGTGCCTGTCTCTCTGGGTTTCTCCAGGAAGTGTTTGCCTGGTTTGGCCTGACAGCTTCTGCTGTGCTTTTCACATGTTTTATTTCCAGCAGATTCAGGTCCATCAGTTAAAACCATCCTGTTTTATTATTCAGAATAGGAAGCTCCTCTCTGTTCTCATTTAGAGATAACTTCTGCAGAATTCAGATTTTTGGCCATGCTCCTGGGTATTTTAGATGTTTAACACTTCTGCTGCTTTTTCCTCTCTCTGGTTTTCATCACACAGACATCCAAATCATCCCTTCATACAGCTCTCCTGTTGTCTTTTCCCTCTGCTTTTAATTCCTTGAACTGTGTCCCCAAACCAATTTGCCAAGACCCCACATTCATCACAGTCAAATTCATCCTGAAAAGTCTCATCCTGTAGTCTGCCCTGAAGTCTACAAAAAACATAACAGTTAAATCAAGCTTTACCATTTTGTTTTTGCCTTGTCAGAGAATATTATGTGTCACTGTGTTCTATCTCTTCTCTCTTCTTTCCTTTATTCCTTTTTCTGCATCTATGTTCCAGACTTCAAGCATATTGAAGGTAAAACCTCCATGCTTTTTTGGTTAGGCATTTAACTAATCTGTGGATAGCATGCAAGTATAAAATAATAATTATTGTTCCAAGGATGAATTTATTAATATACAAAGAGGCATTAAATTACTTCTGCCCATGCTTACTGAAGAGATAGCTGCCTAGGCAGTTCTCAGGAAACTATGGGAGCAAGATTGGCACTTTAGAAATTAAACATACATGCAAGTAAGAGCTCTCATTGAAATGAAGGGTGTAAGTCCCTGTTGCAATGTTATATATTGCTCTGAATGTCTGTTGGATCAGGATGTTCAGTTGAAATGTGATAAGCCAAATCTTCCTTGCCAGAGCCCTTTCCTGAGCACCTGACACAGCACACACCCCATTGACTGTCAGTCATTAAGCAGACCTGTCAAAACTGAGGGGATGGATTAAAAGAAAAAAAAAAAGAGCAAACAAAAAACAAAAAATAAACAACCCCCACCCCAATCAATCTAGCACCAGTCACTGGATTCTAACAATAATCTCCTACATGTCACTGATTACTTTCTTAGAAATGGAAGAGATTACTGATTGCTTTTAAATTACTAAAGCATGGAACTCTGAACATGGAGCCATACTTCTTCAGAGATGTGGTTCACTGAGTCCTGATATTTAAAACTGAAAAGAAAAATAATCCAGTATCTAATTAATTCCTACGAAGAGAACAAACTGCCAGTTCAGGGCTTATTTATTTATTTATTTATTTGTTTGTTTGTTTGTTTGTTTGTTTGTTTTATCTGATAGCAAAAATTGTTGCTGTGACTCTGTCTAGATATCAACCAGACAATAGTAAAAAGTAAGTAGCATAATGATTAGGCACAACCTGGATGACATGATTACATTACAGCCCATTGTTTGTTTCTTTGATCTTTGCTGATTAGATAAACTTCTAATCTGAAAATATAATGAATAATTATTTCATTGAGTAAATATAACTTAATAATATAAAGTATAGAACTTAAAACAATACTTTATCATGCCAGAGAAAGCATATTGAGATTTCACCTTCATTCATAAAAGCCTCCTGGATTTACCTGAAATACTGGTAATAATGTTATACTAGACTCAGTGCATAATTAAAAATGTCTAATTTATTGGGCCAAATAATTTGCATCAGTTGCTGTGACTTTCATACTTTGAGATTTGTTTGAACACTGTGCTGTGTTTAAAAAATGGTATTTCCAGATTCAAGAAGGGAACAAGAAGTGTTATTTTGTTATGTTGTGCTATCCACAAAAAACTACTGTATATTGTTTGCAGCACCCAATTTGAAGTAAGTTTTTTGTAGAGTTCAGACCTTAGAATCTTCAGATGTTGATGCCTGTGGCAAAGTCAGAGATTTCTCAAATAATATGTCTCATAGTTTTGCACATTACTGTATCTGGGCAATTCTCAGCTGGGTATTGCAAAGGAAAGCTGAAAAGAGGTAGACAAAGGACATCTCTGCAGAATGTGGCATTTATTTGCAATTCCAGAAAACATTCCTTGCACAAAATCATCCTTTATATTCCATCACATGCTTGTAGCACAAATCCCAACATAATAATAAGTTAGCACATAGCAAAGCCTCCTAGTAGTTTCAGATCCAAATCTCTACTTTCCCTGCCATTCTGGGATAGATTTTAGGATACCACAGCCAAAACAGTTTTATAGTTCTGTCGCTGTTTCAGGTTCAGGCATTTATCTGAACCTTTCCTTCTCTATCTGTCCTGACTATTTGCAAAGGTTTTCAAATTCTATTGAATAAGTTTTGGCTCTTTCCTGACATGCTTTCATACTCAGATCTGTGTACCAAGTGGATTGATAACACTGTGAGAAAGGAATTTTAAATCCAACACAGGCACTATTTTTTTTCTTACTGCAGTGTGAAGCTTATTCTGCTCACTAACCTCCAGACTAAATGGGACCTTTGAGATAAATTTTACATTAGTTTATCTCTCAAATTGAATATTACATGATTCTGTATTTAATGTCAAGGGATTAGCTGTTAGCCATGAATCTGCCAAGATATTTCCACCATCATGGTGTCAAAATTCAAAATTAGTGATTAATAAAGTGAAGCAAGTGAAAGGGGAGCAGCAAGTTATTTGAAATGATGGCCATGATATATGAATATGATTAGCTTTTTCTTAAAGAATATTTATATGATTATATGAATGCAAAAAGGCAATGCAGTATTTTAGTCTTTCTCTAGTCACTGGAACACTCAGAAACAGATGGACTGTGTGACTGATGATTTAATAATTGCACTTATTAAAAATGTTCACGCTTTTAATCTTTCCCCCCTCACATTCTGTGAAGAGCTGAGGAATGAAATGGTTTTGTCATTGTCAGCAGATAGATAATTGAGTTTGCTTTTATTTCCTGGGGTGCCCCTTCCGCATCCCCATGCTGTTGGATTGACATCTCCAGAAGCGTAGCAGAACACATGAATCAGACCCAACTGTCTTAAAGGAGAAAAACATGATAGAAATACTCCTTTCTCCCTCTCAGAATTCACTTGTGTGCACTCAGCCGGCAACCTACCTTGGTAGAAGACAGCATTTGCTTTTTTTGCTGGATTACCTCCTCTGATAGTTTCCTACCTGTGGCGCCTAAGGAAAAGAAAGATAATTCTGCTTTGAAATTATGCACAGAATACTTCTTCTGTTTATTGTTGTCAACTAGAATAAAGATGATAGAGGGAGAGGGTGTCCAGCTGCGCAAGTGCCTGATGCCTGGTGTTACAACAACATGAAATGAACATAATCTCACAAAACACCAAGGAAAAATGGCAGGGGGAAAGCAGTGAAAAAAGAGCTATCATGGTTTCTCTGAAATCAAGGATAAAAATATCTCCCAGCTCTGCCAAAGAGGTGCTTATTTTTGTTTCTGTCAGTAGGATTTAAGTTTAGAGTTTGGATTTAAATTTGAATTGTGTAACAGGAAAATCATTCTCCAAATGAGGCATTGTATCCAGTCATTCTACCTACTCTATTGTCTGGGCACTCATTTTCCAGATGTTGCTCTGGAAACAAATATAGTAGAAGTTGTATAATCCATGGCATTCTGACAGTCGCCAGCTGCTCCAGGAGACTCTCACACTATCCATCAATTGTATTTTGCAAACCTCTGACTGAAATCAGGGCATCACAGAGTTCAGCCTTGCTCAAACATGACATGACAGAGCCCTTTGCAACTCTAATTAAAGTCTCTGAGGCAAACTTTCATGGGTCTCATGCTTAGGTTTTACTACTGTGTACCTGTGAGCAAAAGAAAAATATTTTTTTTGCATGGATATTCTCTTTCATTGACTTCTTTGGTATGCTCCTTAGGCTCAGCTACTCCATAAAACAATTATGAACTACTGTTAGAGCACTTACACATCCTGGGCAAACTGCATAAGTGCTTAGACATTTCTACAACACTCCCTCTGTGTACACTCTCAAATGCCTGGCATCTGAAGAATGCAATGAACAGATTTTTGCACAAAATACACAGATCTGAAGTAAGGTGTTATGTCCTGGTATCACTCTTTTCCTCAACTTCACTGCTCACTGTTATTCCTTCTGTCTGTTTGGTACGAGGATTTCTAGACAATCATGACATGCAGGTTCTTCTTCATATATTGCTTCAACAGTTGAAAAAGATGTCTCTGTAAGAAGAGCAGGACATTTTCACCAACTGCCTTTGTTAACTACCTGGACAGCTCTGCTTGTCCCCATTCCTGGCAGAAGCTGCATCTTCAGACCAATTCCTTGCTCTGCACCTAAAACACCATTGCTCCTTTTTCTCCCTGTGTAAGTGGAGATGAAAATGTTCACAGTTCTAACACTCCTTAGCCAACAATCTGTTCACAGTCTAAACTGTGAATGTCACCTCACCTCATCCCAAGATGGACTACAGAGTGAGGGCTTTACGTGTGACAAAACGTATTTCACAAACACAAACTGTAAAATATGAAGTGCATGTACACCTTCTAAGTCATCACACCATGGCCAATTTAAATGGGTTTGCCATCCGGACAGCCAAAACAAACAACAGGATAAGAGCAGATACTCACATAGGGAAACAACATGATTTGCACTCAATTCAGTAGCACTGTACCCTAACTAAACTGTTTAATATGTACAAGAGGTTTTTAAGTCTTGTACTCAATAATGTGATCATAGATGCTTGGGAAAATGGACTCCTCAAGGGTTTTGAAGGAAAAAACTGCCCACTGAATGGAGAAGTTTCTAAGTGGATGTCACATACAGAATACAGCAGGTTATTGTTAGCAGGTTAGTAGTGGGTTCAGGAAGTTACCAAAAACTGCCTTGAAGTATAAAATGCCACATAATTAGCTACATTCTGATACTGTCTGTGGATGACTATCAATTAGAATGCACAGATCTTTTTGAAAGGACAGGCCCACTGAGAAATAAGGCTCAGTGTCAATCACATACCAGAGCAGAGCAAACAAAAGCTTCCCAGGAAAATAATCACAAGATGCAGGTTCAGAATTTTTATCTGGAGCTAAGAATTATGCTTATGCAATTTTTTTCATTGATGATGGATGGACTTAAGTTCATGCACTCTACAATCCTCAAACACTGGAAAACTTTGGATACAGAGTCAGAACCAAGGCAGTTCAGAGTTGCCTCTTATTCCAACAGGGTTATTTATAGACACATGCAGGTCAAAATATTTCTCTGTCAATGTAGGACATTACCTTTTTGGAGCCAACACAGCACATGTCAGGTCTGTATTTTGTTTTGAATGAATGTCTAAGCCCATACTCTAACATAAATACATTCTATACATGCACTGACTGGCTAAATCCTACAGCATGGGCCCAGGAGCAGACCTCCTTGCCATGTGTCTAACATGTGCCTTGCAAGATCGTTTTGTAGCCAAGGATAAAGTAAATGTCCTAAAAGTAATCTGGAACTGTAAGTGTCCATATGCCTGTGATTACTAACCCAACATCCTCCCATATCAGAGAACTTCAGTGCACTGTTCCCGGACAGTAAACTGGGCATGTTTGCATCCACTTCTTGGTCCATCCCACACACAACCTCCTTATCCCTCAAAATTGTCAGGTTCTGAAATTTCATGTTTGAGTACTTTCCTTATGTCCCCTATCTCTCCTCCTTTTCTGAGCCAATTGCAAGGGGATGCCCTGCTCACAGCAGGCTGTGAGACACAACATTGGGTATACAATATCTGAAGGAACGTGGGAGGAAACAGAAGATGGGCAAGATAGACACTGGCTATTTTTCACTTTAAAAGAAAATGCTAAGATGTTGCTCCAGACACTAAATAAACATTGATGCAGCCCTCAGGAATCAAGTATTTAAAGACAGTAAAGTATTTACTTTTAAAAAGGTATTTAACAGTTAAATATTTATTATTCCTTTATGAATTTCAGCACTGGAACCGCTTTCTTCTTAAACTGCTGGTGAGTTATTGTTCATAATTGGGATCTATTTAGCATTAAAATTATTTTTGAACATTGTTGCCCCACATAAAAGAGGAGATTACATTTTACAAGATGTGACAATTCTGTTGCATGAATTGGGCAGAGTTAGAAAAAAAGAACAACCCCATATAGTGTGAGTAATGTGAATAGCTTTCACAGAGGTCTGAGATGTCAATTTCAACAGTTCATTTTTAGCATGGAAATCAAAGGATATTTATTTGAAATGGAACTCACCTTTTTATTATTATTTAATATTATTTATTTGAAGCTGAACTTACCTTTTCTGAAGCAACTGAGGAGGGCACATCCCCCAAAGCTCTACAAAACAGCATAAATGTTCAGCCTCCAAGGAAAACCATCAAGTAAGCAAGCATCACTTAGCATGGGTAACCTTTGCTGGGATTCGGCTCCAGGAATCCACAATATCTATTGAAAAAACTGTTTCGGACAGCCTTTAGAAGAGGGTACCTAATGCATTTTATAGTCCTAAGAAATTTTATGGTAACGTTCTTTGTATAGGATTCAATCTTCCCATGATAAATAGCAACAGTCTTTTTATATAATTTCCTTTCAATGCTGATGCAGGACTTCATAATTCTCCTTTCTTTTTCCAGCAATATTATGCAACTGTAATATAACCCTGCTTTAGGATAGGCTGCCTCTTAAAAATATCCCTAAATCAAATACAATTTCTCTAACTTTTGAATCCTGTGAGATCAGAGTATTGTCTTTAGGGCTTGTCATTTTTTTAGATAGATAAAGAAAAAAAATGGCTTGTCTGCATGGAAAATTTCTGTTGTAACCGATAGCAAATACGCAAAGTCTAATTTGCATATAGATGTTGAAGCTTGCAACAATATACTCCACTGGGAGAGCTCTTGTTGTTTAACTGTGTACACAGTCTGGCACTATGCTGCCCAGGACCTAATAAAAGCTAAATTAAAAGTTCTTTAAAACTATGAGGCTGTGAATATCTTTAAACGACCATTTAACATTTGCAGAGAAAGGGCAGAACCATACCAAGCTAAGCCTCATTTAAGTGCAAAAGCAGAGGGTGTGGTGGCAAGGGTAAGTGGGAGAAATAACTTTATTTGAGAGTAAACATCAGTCAGATGTACTAATGCTTTAATTCATCAGCCTAGATGAGCTTTACTACAACACTGGGATCAAGAAATACCAAGGAGATAAAAAGCAGTGCTGTGTAAAAGAGAGAGACATGAGCTGAAGATTATTAACAGGGCTGAGAGAAAAACAGAGACAGAATGGCTGAATAGCAAGGAGATGATAAAATGGAAGGTGGAAAGAGCAGGAGTACAAGTGGAAGATTAAAGTAAAATCTACTTTTTTTTCTTCCTGTTATCCTATTCTGTTTTATTTGAATTTTCAGTGTTTATCACAGACTGTGCTGTGAAAAAATAATGTGATATTGTGCCTAGGGAAAATGAAAGGCTTTCAGGGAAAGAAAAGCAACAGTAAATCTGGTTTCATATCATTAAAATAAACTATCATCATATTTTTAATGGAAGTGTATACAAAAACACAAAGGAAAAATAACAATCTCAGAACTAGAATGTACAAAATTTTTTTATGTCAGACTAAAGAAAATCCATGATGCATCATAGGATCAAGGAATAGCCTGCGCTGGAAAGGTCCTTAAAGATAAGCTAGTCCAATGTTCCTACCCTGGGTGGGGACAACTTCTATAAATCCAAGTTGCTCAGAGCGCCATTCAGCCTGATCTTGGACACTTCCAGTGATGGGACATCCACAGCTTCCTGGGACAATCTGTTCCAGTGTCTCATCATACTCTGAGTAAAGAATATCTTGCTGACACTTGATTTAAACCTTTAAGCTTTTATTTCAAAACTCTTCCTCCTTGTTGTATCACTATCAATCCTTGTAAAAGTGTCACTCTCCGTCTTTCTTCTAAGCCACCTTTAGGTACCAGAAGGCTACTTAAGATCTCCCTCAAAGCCTTCTCTTTTGCAGACTGAACAAACCCATCTCTCCCAGCCTGTCTTCACAGGAGAGGTGTCCAGCCGTCAGATTGTCTTCATGGACCTCTTCTGCACCCCCCCAAAAGATCTGCATCTTTCTTGTGCTTAGGACCCCAGAGCTGAATGCACTCCAGCTGGAGACTCAAAGGGCAGAGTAGAACACCAGAATCATCTCTCTTGACCAGCTGGTCACATTTCTTTTGGTGCAATCCAGCCTGCAGTTTTCACTCTGGGCTGTTGAGCACACACTGTTGGCTCATGTGATGGCTGTTAAAACTTAGTGGGGAACTCAAAACCACTCAAACCACCCCCTTTCAATAGTGGAGGAGAAACCCAAAAAACCTCAGAGCAATTTAGAGTGACAATTTATTACAGAAAAAAAGCAATAAACACAGCAAAAGAAAGAAGATTATACAAGAGGAAGAAATGGTTTAACCAACAAATGCAAGATATCACCTGGGACCCCTAGAGCAAAACTAGGACACAGAGGGCCCCTGGTGCGGACCACATGGGCTGAGAGAGAACCAAAAGAAACTATGTGACAAATGAGTTCACAGAGGGTTTAAGGGCCCTCTTCAAATCTGGCAAACCATGGGGAACAGGAAACAAAGCAAAAACCTGGAAACCTATTTCATTTGAGTCAGGAATTGTGCTGCTGGTATGCTGGCTGACTGGTGGGGGATGCTGGCATCATTGCAACATCTCTCCAAAGCAGTGACCCTAGCCCTGCCCCCATTATTTCTCCAGCCCTGGCCAAAAGAGAGTCACACTCTTGCCCTTCCAGTCCCTTTGCCTTTTCTGACAAAACCACGCCTTCCCCCTGCCACATGGAGTGATGTGGATTGTATTGAATACTGAATAAAAAAATTCCACTCTCCTCCTTTGTGACAGCTCAGATGGAGCTTTTCATCCAGAAGAACCCCCAGGTCCTTCTCTGCAGGACCACTCCCAATGAGGTTTTCTTCCAGGCTGTAGCCATGTCTGGGACTGCCCCATCCCAGGTGCAAGATCTTGCCCTTGGACTTGCTGAACTTCCTGAGGCTGTCATGGATCTTCTTGAGCTTGTCCAGGTCCTTGTGGATAGCTTTGCTATCCAAAATGAAAATATTTTTAATTCTATGAGGGGCAGAAGCAGAGCAAAAAAAGGACATAATGGGCCACGCTCTCTGATAGCTCTGGATTCAAACTCTATCAGCAGGATAAAACAGTTCCCACTGACACTAAGCAAATTACACACATTTCAGAGAACTCTTGAACTCCAAATTTTAATTCAGTTTTCCCAATGCCTGTTAAAATTAATAATGTCCTGTGAACCTCTATCTGAACAGCACTGTAGCATCCAGTGGGACTTTGGACATGGAGAGACATGATACAAAGCCTAAAGGACAGAAAGAGGACACTACTCAGGGATGCTTCTACAGCCTGTCCTACCAGGCAACGATGAAGAATGGAGACTTCCCTAAATGTATGATTGTCCTTTACTTCATGAATTAACAATCCAATTAATGTAGGCATGTAACCACATCCACATCCTGTCATTGCTTTTAGTGAATATTCTTCCTCTGGTCCTGTCTTCCATTCTGTGTCTCCTTACTACCCAGTGATAGGAACCATCTGGATGAAACTAATGTTTATCACTTATCACTTGGTTTAATTTGTATTCATACAAATCTTGCAATTGGAATTTTATTTTTATACCTATGTAAAATTGAAATTGTGTTCTTTCTATTCCTTTCACTTACAATTCTCATGTTTAAAAAGAATTATTTGTCCCTTAATCTTTTTCACTCAGATTTCCAATTCTGGTAGCATAATGCTGTCTATCATCCTTCTGCTTATCATAAGAGAGTCTAAATTATTCTAAAATTAGTGTTTCCTGGCTACTGTCTATAAGATTCTCATAACAATTTCATCAAGCATGTGCAGGAATGGTGAAATTAGCATTAATAATAACTTATTTTAAAGGAATAAGGAGATCTTCCTACAGCTTGTGCCTAGAGGCCTTTTGATAGAAGGGCTATAATGCTATCCAGATTTTGCAAGTCGTAGGAGCTATAGGGAAGGGAATAAAGCCTCACTTCTCAGGGAGTGAGGGCCAGGTCCACCTCAATGAACCTCTATTTATGTGTGTGCCTTTCTTTGGTATAAACCTTGGGTACACTTTTGACTCAGATTTCTGGATCACTCACCAGTGCTCTGGTTCACATCACCAAGCTGTTACAAAGGACACAAACTGGGTTTCTTTCAGGCACGGCTAAAACAGAAGTGGTGGTTCAGGAGCACACCCAATCTGTTCAAGTTGCTAGTGGACAATGGAAACAATGGACCAGGCAGCAGGGAGCCTGAAATAAATTCTCCTGTTATACCTGTTGTATGGGCATTGAATCCTCTTCAGTGGCTGTTTTGTGCTTTAGATCTACTCCTACAGGGCTAAACAACACAAAAATACAGCCATCACATGTATCCATTGAAACAAAGCCGAGCTCTGAGCATGATAGCTGCCAAAAACATTGATGGTCCTTGCAGGAAGATCCAAAGTCATTATCTCTCTGGCCTTTTGACAAATAACAGACACAAAGTAATGAATCATTTATTTACTCCTCTAAAGCAGTTTTATTTTGACTTTATTTAATCATGTAAAAACTAAATCTCTTTTTCCCTCCAGTGCATTAAGTATGCAGTCTCTTATAGATTGCATAATGTGCTAATTTGGGATCATATTAGTCAAAGAAGTCTGTATGTTATTCTATTTGCAGATTGTGCTGACCTTGAGGAAATTTATTTTAACCCTGGTGAATTTGTTGGTTTGAGGATAATTCATGGGCATCTTAAGGTTCACCGACAAAAATGTTGCTTTGACCTTCAAAGTCCTCATCACTAACATGTCATTATACAAGTTGGAACTTTTCAATGCCTTCAAAATGTATCACCTAAGAACATCCTTTTTGCTTGTCACTCTATATTATTCCTATCTGAATGTCTTTATTATCTCCTTATTTTCCATAACATCATAAGCAAATGTCTCATTTGTACCTTCAATGCCCTTCACAACCATAATCTTTCTGTTTAATCAATTTTTTTTGCTTTTCCCTTCAGGTCCATGGTGGTAAGCCCCTGAGTGACTAACTATTCAATGGGATCACAACTCTGTGCTTCAGTACATAATAGTATCCTTTTCTCTTTCCTGATATTAGTTCCTGTGGCAAACCATACAAGATCACATTCTGCTTTCAGTCTCTCCAAATATACATCATCATTTCATGGTCTGCAAGAAATCAGTTGCTAATCTTACTAGGTGAGCTCAGTCTGACAGAGATTAAATTTATTTCTTTCTTTATTTATTTAAAGAAAATAAACTCATTCAGACTGTATAAAAATGACAAAGAACTATTCAGATTTGCTCTTGCCACACTTTCTCCTTCATGCCTGCTGTTCCCAGTGATAGCTTATGGTCTCTTTGTTTCACATTATATTGCATGTGTTTTGGGATTAAGATTTTGTTTGTAACAGTACTCATCAAACAATACAGACAGCATGTTCACGCAGTGCTGTCAATTCAACAGTAAACCATGTATTGAACTGTTTGAAGTCAAATTCTTGGTTTGTCCAAATAGGTTAATCATGCTGGATTTTGACACATCATTTCTTGAATACAGCATGTATGCATTTATCTCTAACTGTAATGCCTCAAGAAGTCACAGAACATTATATTTGTTTACATCCATGCTCTTCCTTCCTGGAAGAAAGTGACATGTTGTTAGGAAGCCCAGCCTCTGACAAATGGCACTGGCACAAAAAGTAGGCAGTTAATGATGCTAGAATGGCAGAAGTCTGATTATTTAATAAATAATGAGGATGTCTGAGAAGAAAAAATTGCATATAGTCACATATTTTCCCTGCCAGCAGTCCAGAAAACCTTTCTTATTGCCCTTACACAGAAAACTGAAAGTTTTCAGAATGGGTGAAGAGCATCCTGAAACAGCACCTATTTTCTCAATCACTTCATATAGGTTTTTTTAACTCCCTCTTCTTCTGCTACTAATAATAATTTTCTAAAAAGCTTATTGAGAAACTGGAATTGGGAAAAAAAATACCAGTTGATAGAAGAAACAGTCAAAATTTGTCCTGTCCTTTGTTATTATATTGGTTTATTGAAAAAATTGGCAGGCTGCTGAATTTTTTCCAAAAAGAAAAGTCAGATTTATCCATTTGCATGGTAGGACTTTGCTGGATTACATATGTGGATAAAAGCAATAATGATTTTTTTTGTCAAAAAAGTTTGCTCTAAATTAAAATATTGCTCTTCTAAAGTGTCATAAAGTTTATCAACATGATTTTTATAAAGAGAATTCAAAGCATTTACACATTTGTCCTTGCATTTTCTCCTATTGCATTTCTTCGTATTTTAGGCTCTCTGAGTTCTCAAACACAACCTAGTGTCTGCCATTTAAAAAAAAAAAAAAAGAGAACAAGCTACAGAGCCATAGTAATTTCTATTAGCATTAAAGAGGCACCTACATTTGGATTTAGTTGCACAACTGTTAGGTAAATTGATACTTGATAATTGATATAAATTCAATTCACTCATTTAAATGAAATAGATTGTGGACCCCTGCATTTGGGAAAACTGCATAAAAATTCTTTCATAGTGAAAAAATAAAGGTAAGTGGACAGCATATGAACCTCTTTTTATGTGCAGATACTGTTGCATTTCACCATTTTGCAGTCAATGTGTTGAAATAAAAGTAACACCTTCTTCAAACTATTTTAGGAATAGGTGGTTAAGACAAAGTAAAGAAAGCATTTGGCTGGGTCAAGAGGAATGATTGCTCATTTCTTCTAAAAACAGTAGCCTATGTCAAGGAAAATCCACTGAAGTCTGAATCAGATCACCCCGATTTTCAGTAATAGCAGCATAACACAGTAGCATAGATGAAGGACTTTTGAAGATCAGGGTCCTCCCTATGGAAAAAAAAACCCTGTTTTTTCTTCCTCTCAGGGATACTGCACAAAATAAATTATTACTTCTTTTCTCAGTCAAACCTTGGGTTAAACCTGAACTGCAAATTTTATGTAAAAATAAATGAGGAAGTCAAGATGCCAGAAACAGTGAGTTAGCTTCATGTTACATCACATGGCTTACAGAATCACAGAGTTATTTAGGTCCAACCTTTGTCCAAACACCACATTGTCAATTAAACTGTAGCACTGGGTGCCATGCCAAGTTGTTCCTTGAACACTTCCAGGGATGATGACTTCACTACCTCCCTGGGCTGTCCATTTCAATATTTAACAACCTTTTCCATGGAGATGTTCTTCCTGGTGTCCAATCTGAACCTCCCCTGACAGAGCTTGAGGACACTTCCTCTTGTCCTATTGTCAGTTGCCTGGAAGAAGAGACCAACACTCTCCTGGCTACAGCCTCCTTTCAGGCAGCTGTAGAGAGCAATAAGATCATCCCTCCAGGCTAAATACCCCCAGATCCATCAACCACTTTTCACAGGTCTTGCACTCCAGACCCGTCCCCAGCTCCATTGCCCTTCTCTGGACATGCTCCAGCACCTCAGTGTCCTTCTTGTAGTGAGGGGCCCAGAACTGAACACAGGATTTGAGGTGTGGCCCCACCAGCTTCAAGTACAGAAGGACAATCCCCGCCCTGGTCCTGCTGGCCACACAGTTGCTGGAACAGCCCAGGATGCCATTGTCCTTCTTGGCCACCTAGGCATGTGCTGACTCGTGTTCAGCTGCTGTCCCCAGCACCCCCAGGTCCTTTTCCTCCAGACACTTTTCCAGTGACTTTTCTCCCAGCCTGTAATGCTGCCTGAAGTTGTGTCTGAAGTGCAGGACCTGGTCCTTTACCTTGTTGAGCCTCATGGATGGTCTTGATGCACTGATCCAGCTTGTCCAGATCCCTCTGCAGAGCTTTCCTGCTCTCCAGCAGATCAATCATCCTACCTGGTAATGTCCATGAATTTACTGAGGGTATATTCAATCCCCTCATCTAGATCATCAGTGAAGGCATTAAACAGAACTGGCCCCAGCACAGATCCCTGTGGGACACCCCTGGTGAGCAGCCACCAGCTGGATGCAGCACCATTCACCACTCTCTGGGCCCGGCCATCCAGACAGTTCTTAACCCAGCACAGAGTGCTCCTGTCCAAGCCTTGAGCTGCAGCTTTTACAGGAGTTTTCTGTGGGAAATGGTGTTAAAGGGCTTGCTGAAGTCCAGGCAGACAATCTCCACAGCCTTTCCTGCATCCACCAGGTGGGTCACCTGGTCATAAAGGGAGATCAGGTTGGTGTCCTGGTTTGAAAGACAGGTGTTTGCTAAGGAAAGTAGAAGCTTCCCTTTGGACTGAAAAAAAAATGTGATTCTTCTTATTATTATAATTTTGGAATTAAGAGAGCTCTCAGGCAAAGATATGGGGATAGGAATAACAGTTCTTTACTAGTATATCTAACAAGACAAACTAGAACAACAACAGCTATGAAATTACCCACAAACAGAACAGTAACTCAGTCCCAGTCCCTTTTTGGCTGCAGGCACCTTTTCCCTGAGCTGCAGTTCCCGGTGCTGGGGGCGGGCGGGTCCCGCAGAGCCGCAGGAGGGCTGGGGGTGATGGCAGCTCTGTCCCAGGGGGAGAGAGAGATGGAGAGAGAGCCCTCCGCTCACGGTGTGGGTCCTAGTGCTCAGCAGAGTGCTGGATGGTGGCAGGTTACAGCGAGAAGACAGCAGGACAGGGTCTGGTAGTGGTTTCCCGACGCTGGGATGGGACACAGGCGGCGATCGTCCTTCTCGTCCGAACTCCACGGGAGAAATGGGGCGAGACCCAGCCTTCCGCTTCCTCTTCTGGAGGTTTGAATCTCACAGGGGCTTCTCTCTTCCCTCCCGTCCCCGCCCCCTTGCCACCAGGGCCCAGTCAACAGGTATCTTAGCATGACAATGGGGAAAATTCCACAGAGGGAGAAAGGGAAAGAACCAACCCCCAACAGTTGGTCAGACAGGACCTGCCGTTCCTCAGTCCATACTGGCTGTACCTGATATCTCAGCTGTCTGATATGTGCTGTCTGATCTCACTCAAAATGATCTCTTCCATAATCCTGCCAGGCACCAAGGCAAGGCTGACACACCTGTATTTTCCATGATCCTCTCCTCTGGACGTGAAGAAGATGGCAAATGGGAGAACTTCCAGAGATGAGGAACGACTAAATTATAGTGTGCAATTCAAAATAAGGGACGGAAAATTAGTATTTCTGCCCACAATATCTATTTAAACTAATTTTGCCCAATGAGTAGTGATAATTCATGGAAAAGAAAGCCAGCAATATGATGGCAATCCCAGATTTCAAGAGAGAATGTCAAAAATACTGGTTCTTGCTGAAATTCAAGGCAGGTTTGTCACAGACTCATAGTCACTGGAAAACACACACAATAGTTTGCGCACACATGGTAGAACTGCCCAGAGCTTGGGAATGTGGGCATCAGGGATCCCTGGTTTTCTGACAATCTTCAGGAAAGACGCACAAAAACTTAACTCATTGCAGATCATCAAAAGAGTTGGGAAAATGAAAGCGAAACTGGAAAGTTTTATAGAAAAATTGTACTGTTCTGAAAACCTTTCCATCTTTCCATTTCCGCAAGACAGTCTTTCCCATGCCAAAAAAAAAAGCAAACAACAAAAAAACCCAAAAACAAACAAACAAACAAAACCAAAACAAACAAAAAAAAAAACAAACAAAAAAACCCCAAAGCCATAAAAATAGAGTTTTAAAATCAGAAAGATTCAGAAGGTTGCAATAAGATCTGTTTGTGAGAATTTATTCAGTAGTGGTATTGACATCCTCTCTGGACATGCAAACCATTCTGGATTTATGTTATTTCTATGAACAGGCAATGCAAATTTTCAGATGTAGAGAAGAGAGAGAGAGTGAAGTACACAGGAAAATTACAAAGAGGGATTTCCCTTCATTTTATAACAGAGTAATCTATTAATAATATTTTAGATAATAACATATGATGTTATACAATGTGCAAGTTCTAGTGTTTACATAATTAAAGGAACATTTTAAAAATGCATTCTGGCTAGCAGCAAGGGATTATGCATGGATTCGTTTTAATCTTCAAAAGACCAGATATAAAAGAGAGATTAATCTTACTATTACTTGTATTTAACCTGATATAGAATTGAAACTGACTTTTTTTTTTAATCTAGAAATATACAAATACCTCATATATCAAAAAATTGTTTACAAATTTCCATCAGAAAATCTTTACAGTACTATTGTAGCAAAGCAGAAAAATGTCTTATTTACAAAAAGAATCAGCAGTTTTCTGGAGGCTTGCTCAGATTCCTCTCTGCAGGAGCTATGTCTAATTCAGATTAAAATGCCACTGATTTCCCAGTAGGATCTCAAGAGACTCTCAAAGGCCTGTTCCTGCAGGAAATTTCTCTTGACACTGGTCACCATACCACATCAAAATGGTGCATAGAGTCTAAATTAAATAATTAAACATAGTTATGCAAGTTAAGGAAAACACTTAAAGGACTGTACATTCATCAACCCTTTGCTCTATCTTTTAACAGTTTGCCACATCAGACTATGTTTATACAACAAATAGCAGGTATGATACAACTGCACACAGGAAAAATGTTCAAAAAATTGAAGGACAGGAAAGAAGATATGTTCATCACCCTTAAAATAATTGGAAGTGTACAAGAACAGCTAGGAAAGGATTACAGTGTAATAGAACATGAAACCTAGTTTTAAATCAAAAATCCTTTTGCACCCCTAATTATCCAATATTTCTCTGTTTTTTTTTCAATGAGATTACTTTTTACTTGTAATTATATGCATTGTAATTATGAGCTGTTGGCTTTTGACAGTTGAAGTCAACCCTGCCTAGAAGCAGTAAAAAATGGAAAAAAAATCAGAACCCACAGACATCCACTACTGTTGGTATTAAAGGACCCCCACAGGGCAGCCTTGGAAGAAGTGTTTGTCAACTACTCCTTCAATTTGTATAAGTAATTGATAAGTGATTAAGAGTATGTGCTGACCAAAAGAAGCTCAGTGTGTGATAGACTGGGCCAATTCTATTGCTTCAAATTTCACTAAATTACAGCAATATTTTTGTAAAAAATGTTTGTTTGTTTGTTTGTTTGTTTATTTAAAGAGCTTGTGACCTTGAGGTTTAACAGACACCTGTCTCAAGATGTTGGATTCCTGAAGGTAATAAAACTTCTAGTGATGATCACAGAGCAAGAGACTAAGCTTTCATTGTAGACAGGGCAAGTTTGGGACATTTATTTCCATTGCAGAACACTGTGAGCTCAATCCTAGAAAATACACAGATCCTCTGCCTGAATTAATTCTTACCAAGTAGCATAATGGTCTGTGCAGAAATGACATAAAAAAGACTACTGGCCTGCTGTTCAACCCAGGGAGGAGAAAGGACTGTATCATGGCTGTTGTAGTAATCTACAGTCACAGGCTTGGGATGGATACCTTCAGTCAACCTTGTCAAGTTAATAAAAAATAATTTTATTTTATTATTTAAACTTCTGTCTTTCTCAGAGATGTCTAGTACACCTTCATTTCAGAGTCACCTAATAGCATTATATAGGGGAAAGGAAAGGGAGGGGAGGGGAGAAAATGAGGGGTGAAATTATCTGTAATTAAAATAGCTTGACTTTCAGAAATCGAGTTTTGCAGAGAAAAATCATAATAACAAAAGGAATTTGAAGGTGCTATCTTCACAAATTTGAATAGAAGTGATAATTTTGTCTTTCCATCTGACATTATTTTTCACAATTTTAAGTGAAGACACAGTACCCTAGAGTACTACTAACTTGTTGTGCTTACCAGACATGGTCACATTAAAATGATTTCATCACCTCAGTGGGAACTGAGAGAATATTTGTTCGGTTGAGTTTGGGCAAATTCATATCCCAGGATTTAGCCTCGAATTTTGTTGAAAAATATGGATAATAAATAGGGAAAATAAATATTTTTTTTTGTTTGCCATTTGCAACCATGTCTGCTCTACTCTCTCACACTGCATCAGAAATTCTTCTTCTGCAAGTATGCCTTTCACTCATTACATCACAGGCTATAGCGTACCAAAACATGTAACAAACCCAAATCCTACTGGTCCTTCCCTTAGCCCTAATTATTGGCATCCTGATGCTTGTGTGAGAGGCGGAGAGGTGAGGAGGGCATGGGATATAAAATAATTGCTTTTATTCATTTTCCTGTCTTTGGGCTCTGTATACCTAACCTCCTTGGAAACCGTGTCATTCCTGTGTTTGAGAGCATGCTGCTTTCAACCAAACTAAATTACATGGGAAAGAAAATGTTGTAAGTCCACACACTGATACATTTGCACTAGGGAAAGTATGTGGTTGTTCAGGGAAAGCAAAATTTGCTACGAGTTACTGCTGACTGAGGCTGCTGGGATGCAAAGACATTTGAAGGCACAATGGAGGCTGTTTTTCAGTGCTTGCACTGGTTACTTCTGTGTCCAGAATACAACCATCCTGATACATTAGCCACAGAAAAAAAAAATGGAAGGGTTATAAGTGAGCATGAAATGGCTTCTGTGAACATCTGCTGCAAACTGGCTGTGTGGCAGTAGATGAATGTGAACTCTTGGAATTAATCAAGCAGGGCATGACCTTACTGAAACATTTATGAAAAGGCAGTTCCACACCATGGCAACAGTCTCTCTCTCTCTCTCTCTCTTAGATGCAGTGGGTGTCTCTTCACCAGCCCTAGTTTCCACACTTCTCTGGAGAAAAAAAAGGGACAAGGAGTCCTATTGATGTAATTGTTTTTATGAACTGTTCTCCTCAGTTTCCAGCATTAGGACTGGTGAATACCTGCTTTTCTTGATGGTCTGGAAGCAGCTGTGTACAACTCTTACAGTGTACTGTATAAATTTGCTGAGGTACATGCTTCGTTCTAGTGACAGCAAATAAGAGAAAATGATACACTTTACGTGTCTATCAGAACTATTTTTGAAGAGCACTCTGTGTGTTGTGCTGTTCTCCTTTTCACTTTACTCATAGTATAATTTTCTGTTCTTTCTGGAAGCCTGCAGATCCCCATGAAGGGCAGGGTTGAGGTGAAGTCTGTGTCAAGCAAGAAACTTTTGGGCTGTGCTAGAGGGAGGTAATAAAATTCTTCATATTATATCCTTATTTTCCCATGTGTGAAACTCACACCCTCACTAGAAATCTTGTCAAAGGCTAAGCTTGTTTGCACAGTCACTGATTTTGTTTCTACTGCAGCTTTAGGTACTGTACTGTTGATAGCTACTCTTCATTACTAAATGATGTTACTCATCTCTGTCATAGGACATGAAATGTTACTCTTGGCTCTCCATGTGAGCTTATCACTATATTTTCCAATTTTCCATAATAACCTACCTACTGTTCTTCATGTTATACATTTATTTTGTACCGTGTCCCTATTTCCATCTGGAAATTGAAAGACGAGTGACAGGTCAATTGGTACTTGCCTCAAACATCCAAGTAACACTATCCATTAAAAGCTGGCTAACTTATTGGGGTGTGAAGAGCAGTAAAAAACAAGACACTTCATTTTTTACTGGGAAAAAACATGCTAAAATTTTATGTACATAACTAGAACAATAAATACTGATTTTTTAAAAGTAAACCTCTCCTAAAAAAAAGTACAGATACTCTAGTTTTTGATGGTGCTTAAAGGCATGTTTTCATACTTAATCAGGTTAACCACCGTCCCATTCTCTGTTATGTTTTGTGACTATTAATCACTGTCAAGTCATGCTTTATTTGTCCTCCTCCAAAATGTCACTCTTTCTTTCAGAACACTAAGCAAAGAGAGAATATAATTATAGATTTGTATTTCTACCTCAGTGTTTTGGGCACCTTTTGAATAATGTAGGCAAAGTGTTTCAACAGAGATAGTCACCATACATTTTCTCCATTTATTCATCCCTTCCAGGCTCCATATTTTCACCTACTGAAAATAAAAGGTACCAAAGTAAGTTTTTAAAAATGTCAGTTTTAAACTTTAAATAGTTGTCACATACCCACTCACTGTATTCCTACTTCCAACTGTAAAAAAAAAAAAATCCTATCTGAACTATGAAATAAATAACACAAAGATAGGTGGAACTTACCTGGTTAAATTTTTCTGTTTCACCTAGAATGACTAGACTCAGCCTTCCCCTCTGTAAGAACACTAGAAACATTTCTCACCTCTTTCCACCCTCTTGTCTCACAATGTGAAAAGCTGGGTATTAGAACTCTGCTGTGTGGATACCTGTTGCAGTTTGTCCTCAATTATGCTGTTAGTTTCTGCATAAAACAAAGGACTGACTTCTGGCAATGGAGTGGCCAGAGACCCAGTGGTTGACTGAAACCTTGATCACCCTTATCATTTCATAACAAAGCATTTGACGCTTTTGTGCAGGACTGTGAGAAGCTGAAATGTTATGGTTCATAGTTTAAACATTAAAATTAGCAAAGTACTTTTGTCTACTGTAGCAAACTGTAAAAAGAAGCAACTGCTCATCTGCAACCACCAAAGTCCACTCATCCCCAAATATGCCTCCTGATGGGAACCACACTGTGAGTTACTGGACTGAATTAAGCCACCTGCCAGAAACTTGAGATAAGATAAAGGTGGTAAATTATTGTCCAATTATCTCAGGTCTAAGGAGAAGTAAACAAGCCTGGAGGGAGAACAATGTGTCCACAAAGAAAGGCATTCTCAGCAGCCTTTTAAAAAGTCATCTGTGTCTGGGTTGGGCAGGGGTGGCCACAGATTTATCTGCAGAGGCTGGGTTTGCAGCCACCCCTGAGGGAGAGGCTCTAGCCCTCCAAGGGGAGCAGGTCTGTCTTACCATGATAATTGCCTTCCCTTACACAACTCAGTTGTAAAACTCCCTTCCTACCCCTGGATAAAGTCAGATGGGGCTTTACCCCTTTTGAGGCAGCTGCCAGGTCTTGGAAGGTGTCATAAGTCATCAAAGACCCCCGAAACTCCCTCAGACTCATTTCTGGGGCTTTCCACCAGCAGTCTGCAGGTGATCAAAAAACAGTGTAAAACTTCTCTGCCCAGGGGAGGTACCTGGACATTCTGACTGAGCCTGAGCACATTTGGACATTGTGTTTCAGGAGCTTCCCCTATGTCTGACAGGACAAAACTGCAACCATCACTTTGACCAACAGACACCGAAATTGCAACAACCAAGTCTTCTCACAAGGTCCTCAGGTGGTGGCATCTTTCTACTCTTACTCCTTCCCTTTCTTTTCCTTGTTCATTTTTAAGTGATATTTTTATACTTTCATATGGCTATATTACTATAGATACTGATAACCAAAATGGTTACATACTTTCTTACCATGGAAACCACATTGTTATAAAATAAGATAGATAGATAGATAGATAGATAGATAGATAGATAGATAGATAGATAGACAGATTTACAAACAGCAATCAACCAATCATTGGTGTCAGTTCACTCTAAATCATATACCCCAAGGGATCTATTAACAAGGACCAGGGTTACACTTGCCTTTAAAAAGGATGCCTCCAGCAATAACATTTTAGACAATCTGGACATCTCTTCTCACTGTCTGTAACCAAATAATCAGCACCGTTTTTAAAATTAAATAGTCTTGACAAAAAACATAAGGGAATTAAGCTATCACAGCTAGTAGCTCTTTCTGCAGAATCAACCAAATTATAGAAACCATTTTAAATAATTGGTAGAAGCTTTTCCTGTGGATGCATGAGTTTGCAGATGCCTTCTACATAATTTGAAAAAATTGATAAAAATGGATCCTATATGTGCTGGAGTGGCCACATAAAATTGGAGGTGCTTTGAATTGCAAACATCTGGCCAAATGAGAGATTGAGAATCTACTCAGAACCAACTGAAGATGTTATTGTAAGAACCCTTACATTGAAAGCTCCATTCACCATTTACACAGTAGGCAATCACTTTGAAAGACTGAGAAAGGGAGAGAGAAATATAGAATTATCACCTTTCACAATAATATGTTCCACACTTTTCTAAATGGGCATTTAAACCAAAATGAATAAATATTTTATGATCCCATACAATGAGACTAAAAAGAGAAGGTGGAAATATGAATTTATCCTCTGCAAAGTAGCTCCATAAATCAAGGACTTTCTTTTAATCAAGAAACTGTCTGCTAAAGTCTGCACAGCAAAAAATCCCAAATAGGTGGAGCCAAACTCCTAAGGAATTCTTAGGAACTTAGAATCTTCTTAGGAACAAATGTTATTAGGGAGTATTTTTCACAGAAGATACCAGCTGTAAATACACCCCATGATTATACTGCAATTTGTTAAGAAATCAGATGTAACAGGAAGTTTACTATGCTTCTGCTCCATCCTCATTATGAGAATTAAATCTATGTCCATATTTCTATTATGTTTGAAATTGCATACCCTGTGTAACCATCCATTCTTGCTGAAAAGATGTGAAGGGAATAATGACTTCCTGCTGAACATAAAAATATTTAAAATTAAAATGTTTTTTCTGGAATATACTAATTTCCATTTTTAAGGAAAATGTAAATGTACTTTTTTTTCTTTTGTGTTTAGTTAATGAGAATCAAAATATAATTTTAAGATTCCTTTGAATGACTAAACCAAATTATATTGGTTTAATTCTCTTGTCTCTTCTAATTTTTATGTAAGATCATTGAGTTTCAAAATTCAAAAAATTCTGCACATTGGAATGGATACCAAAATTTATAATATTTTCTTAATTTGAAATGGCATTAATTATTTAATTTTTAAAAAGTTTTTTTTCCTTTTCCTAGCTTTTTTTTTTAAATCTTAAAGTCCTTTCTCTCACTGTCTTTCTCAGTCTCTCAATTTATTTTTGTCATGTTATTGTCAACATGCATGAGCAAAGTCCGTTGAAAATGTCCCACTTATCTAAAAATGTCATAGAAATCACTATGTCTTCTTTGGCTTCAGTGAAGCGTCACAGCTTTCTATGAATCATCTGCCTTTCTGTACCCATGACTGAAATTTACCATTAGCTTTAGATATTCATATTTACTTAAACACTTTCTATCAGCAAGGATTAACTAACATAGTTGAGGCAAAATAAAATATTTCCATAACTTAAAAAAATTGGGACAATTGTTTTAAAATAATGGGCAATTAAAAAAATATATTCTATAAAAACATATGGCTTTGTCTGCCTGGGAGGAAATACAAAGAGGAACAATTTCTCAAGTGGAGGATTTTATGTTCTTAGCAGATTAAAAAAATACTTACTGACAGACCAGTAACTTAAGTGGTTGTCACGCAATATTATGGGAAGAAGAGATTTCTCATTCTCTTGGAAAAATACAAGTAAGTAGCAAGTAAAGTTTTATTTAACTTTGACAGAGGGTGCAAATGTAATGCAAGAGAAGAGTCAAAGCACAGAAAGTTTCTGTCCTTTACTAACAATAACTAATATAAGTAACAACAAGAAGTCTTAGAACACCAGCATTCCCTTCATTTCTCTCCCTTTTTTTTTTTACCTGTGCTAGAACCAGTTCTCATGAGATCATTTCACCATTTGAACAACAGTAGAAGTCATGGTCACATCATATTTCATTAAAAAAGAGTACACAAAATAACACTTTTTGCACTCTCTAAATGTTCATTTAAACCAGTAGTGAATCAACATTTAATGATCCTATAAAATGAGATTAAAAAGTATTTCTCTCCAGCATGCTTGACTTAAAGAGAGGAAATGAAAAATGGTCTCCAGCTTATCTCTAACTGCCTGCCTACCATACTCACACTGTACCTGGAAAAATAGTAAAACTTAATACACACATGAATGTCGGAGCCTGGGTTGAAGAAAGGAGAATAATTCGATACTCTATAAGCAGCATTGACAGTTCTTCCATGGACAATCATCAGTAGCATTTGTTGCAATATGAAATGTGTCCTTGAACTGACAAAGGTACTTTGATAGGCTAAAATCTCCTCAACTTTCTCTGAAACTTGAAAGCCTGAAGAAGAATTGTCCTCATTCTAGTTAATTTTCTGATACCCTTTTTTTCACTAATGCAAGCCATTCGTTCTTAGTTTCACTGTTTCTATATACATGTCATCGTTCATTGTTTCACAAAACACAGAAACTCTTCAAACATCATTTAACCCTTCTAGTTCCAAGAAAATGTGTGTGTATATATGTGCCTTATTCAACTCAGACTTCATTTTACAAAAAATTAAGAAGCATCCATGATCAGAAAACACAAACAGTATTTATTGGATCTGATTTTACAAATATACATATATGAATGTTTACATTTACATATAAATCTAAAGTGAAACCTTTAGCTAAGAGATAGTGACAAATACGTCATAAAAACAGAAAAAAATTGTGAAAAAAGAAGCGTGCCCTCAACGCCAAAAGTTTTCTCAGCATACCCGACAGCTAGCACAGATCAGATGTTCAACTTGCATGCAGGAATTCCCAAGCTCCTATTAAGATTACTGAGTGTCATTGTTTAACACCAGTCAGCAACTAAACCCCACATGGTTCCTCTCTTACTCCTCCAAAATAAGATGGAGGAGACAATTGAGGTTAAAATATAAAAAACTTGTGAGTTGTCATAAAGAAAAAGTTTAGTGAGTAAAGCAAAAGCCACTCACACAAGCAAAGCAAAACAAGGAATTCATTCCACAGTTCCAATCAGCAGGCAGGTGTTCACTCATCCTCAGGAAATCAGAACTCCATCTCACAGAAGGGCAACTTGAAATGACAAACGGCCTCTAAATATTCTCCACTTCCTTCTTCTTTCCCCAGTTTTATTTGCTGAGCATGCTGTCATTTGGTTTGGGATACCCCTGTGGTCATGTGGTCATCTCTCCCAGCTGTGTCCCCTCTTAACTTCTTGTGCACCCTCAGCCTCCTTGATTGCAGGGCAGTACAAAAAGTAGAAAAAGTCTTTATGCTTTACAATCACTACTCAGCAATAACAAAACCACCTTTATATTATCAAGGTCTTTTTCATCAGAAATACTAAAGACAGCCCCAGACAAGCTCCTGTGAAGAAAATCAATTTTATTCCAAGCCAAATTAGCACAATAAGTTTTCTAATTATGCTGTTACACTTAGGAAAAGTTTTGACATGAGCAACATTTTACTGCAAGCAACATCTTATTTTCCTTGATATGGTTGACAAAGATTGTTTTCACAAAACAGATGAATGTCAAAACAGAGATTGTTTCCCAAAAAAAAAAAAAAAAAAAAAAAAAAAAAAAAAAAAAAAAAATTTAACTTTACTGATCTGAAAAAGGTGTAAAGGCCATCTTTTGGGTAAATTGGAACTTAACAATAAAAATGAACCTGATTCCAAATGCTATGAATTACAGGCTAGTTACACGGTTTTAACTGTACCTTTGCTTTCTAGAAAGTGATAAAGATTTCTTCATGATTTCCTCCAAACTGAGAAGGTCCCCTCACCTCTGCATCTTTTCACCTGGAGAAAAACTTGCTGATGAAGGAGCCTGAGGCAGAAGCAGCAGATAGGGAGTTTTTTTCTCATTACATCTTCCTCCCAACATATATGTATTTGCAGGGAGAAGAAAGATGGTCTGCATCTAAGATACTTACCTGTAGGAATATTTCAGACCCTTCTGGCCTGAACATAGCAAAAATATTTCCTGACTAGGCCAGGACTTTGTTCCTGAGATATTTGAGAAGTAGCCTTGTTACTTAAGGCCAGCCCACATACTTTCTGATCATTTGAAGACAATTCTTCTGTAATTACAGTTTTATAATAGTGTACTAGATTCAGCACTGAAATATCAAGGAAATCCATAAGTATGATCATTAAAGTAGGTATTTAGAGTTTTGATTGCCATAGACAGGACTCATTACTGTTGTCTAAGAGGGACTGGAACAGAGACTTGACAATCGGATTTTAGGAGTAGAAAATTTAGTAAGATGATGCCCATTAGAAATATTTTTTAAATCTCATTTCTGAAAATATCTGTAGTTTTCTGATTTTTCATCAATGGAAGAACATTCACTGATTATTCCTTCTTTTATACCAGATGTGACTGGACATTACTGAGGAAGGGGTCTAAAAGCAATATAACGTTCAGTTATCTGAATCTGAAAGAAGTTGACAGAATGAAATATTTGTCTCATGAGCATCAGCTAGGTCTTTTGAAAAAAGGTGAAGCATGAAGCATCTTCATGGATGAAGCTCATCACTGGATTGATTAATAGACATACTTGGCCTTCAATTTTAACTAGAGAATTTTCCTTCAAATCCTCTTGAGATCCTCCTCTCTCTAAAGAGCACAGAAGCTCGTGTAAATTCTCCATCTGATTAGAATTGATCTGGAGGATTTCTAATCACTGTACCTTATCTTTTGGTTTTGAGGTACTACTTAAAACACCCTTCCTCAGATCCTGTTACTCACATTTGCATTAGAGCACATGAAGAAATGATAGTCTCTCCTTTTGGCTCATTTAATCACTTATAGTGTAATTGACAATAATGACAGAAAAGCCTATGTGATTTTGAAGAGAAAGCTAAAAAGATAAAAGAAACCTGACTCCCAGGTACAATATTTGTATCTTAGTCACTACTAATACATTGGAAAACTATGAAATAAACAAATCTTTCCAAGGTGCAGAGGTGACTGAAAATTTAATATACCACCCATCCTAAGAACTTACCTAAAACATAATAGAAGCAATAATTAGACTGATTAGGCTTTGCTCTCAATCCCAAAGAGTATGCACTATCTAAATATCATTTAAATTTAGGAAGTGCAGTAATTCTAGATGCCTTACCAAGTCTGTTAAAATCTTCTCACGTGTAAACAAAACATAGGAAAAATAACATGTCTTTAGTAAAATGAAATTCACATCAAGGCAGAATGCCCTCTGTCCCCTGTGACAGACAAATTATATTATTCTAATAAAATATTCATTCTAGACCATATTCAGGATTTTAAAAGTACTTTTCTTTCTATTCTATATTTACAATGTCATGAGCCTGCCCGTGCAGTCATTTCACCTTGGAATTAGTTGTATGTATGAGAGTTGTATTTAGGGAGTCAAGGCTGCTACATTATCAGAAAAAATACAAAAGGTGAACTTGGTTAAGTCCCAAAAATAGGAAATAAAAAAAGAAAAGCAAAACCATGTATATATGTCTAACCCATCAGACATAAATTTTAGAGAAACAAATAAGAAGTCTAGGAGAGAATTTATGTTAAAAAATCCCAAATCTCATACAGCAAATTTGAATATAAGAAGAAAAAAAAATCCTATAGTACTCCTGCTCCTTGCTACCTATTAGCCATTCTCTGTGTATAACATTGGCAATATAAGACAAAAGAAATGAAGTTCTGGGGCTATCAATTTAGTAATATTAGCAATAATGGCCATTTAAAAAGTCAATAAACAGAAAATAAAAATAAATAAAAATACTCTTGTCATATTTGGATAAAGTCCCTAGGCAGACATTCTTCAAGTGAAAAAAAGCCATCAGCTACAGAGAGGTTTTTGCTCTCTTTGGCTGGGATTTCCATGCAAGCTCATCACATTCCAGACGCTTTTCCCTAAGCATATTTCAATTCCTTGATTCTTCTCCCACTTCATAAATATTGTCATTTATATTTCAGTGGGATAAATCCATGAGTAGGCATGTGTTAAGAGAGTTTGCTGGTGGCATAAATGGAGCAGGCATATAAATAAAGCTTGAATAGCAAAAATATCTTATGGAAAAAACTGTATGCTCCTGAGAACTAAAGTAACAGGGCAGAACTAAATGCAATGGTACAATGAAAGCCATGCATTTAGTCCTTACCCTGCTTTTGCTCTAAAGGAAAAAAAGTAAATGTGCTAGTTGCAAGCAGAGGACACAGCGGAATATCTGATCTTAGAGAAATGAATGTAGAGGAAGTAAATATGTAGCAGATGAGGGGTTTCTGTTAAAAATAGCAAGGTATTAATTAAATCATGCTTGCCATTACCATTATCATGTGGAATATTATTCTGTTCAACCCTATTTGAGAAAGACATATTTACACTTCAAAAGATGTCAACCACAGAAATAAGAAAGACCCAGAGAATGACTTTTCTCTGTTTTGGCTGGAAACTGAAGAAAATTGTCTGTTTAAAGCAACAAAAATAAAAACAGGAAGAAGTTATAAAACTCTCTTAGGAGAGAGGTAGGAGCTAAAAGCTCATGGAAGAAGTTCGACTTAGTACATAAGAAAAGTGATTGTGTGTAATGATTTAAATAATGCAGTTACCAGTCTCAAAACACTGTCCCAAAGAAGGAGGTTCTCATAAGATAAGCCATCACAAAAGGAACTTAAAATAAGCGCAAACTGCACAGCAGGAAGAAGCTAATTCCAGGCCTAACAGAAGTGAAGGTTTGGATAGCACCTGGATAAAAGTTCCCATGATGGCAAGTTGTGGAAAAAGAAGCAAGTGCTTATGCATCACAAGTTACGTGAACAAAATCTATGCCCTGTGGATACCCATGAGTTAGATTGTATAAGTGGTATCTCCAGAAGAATGACCCCTACCACCAAGAAGACCAGGGTTAAAAAGGACCAGCAGGATGCCACAGAGATCCAGCTTGTAGTGATATCTTTCTAATTAATCCACTTCTCTCTGTCTCTTGTTTTTCTTCTGCCCTTTTCCTTTCTGCCTTTTTCTGAACTTTATTTGCTGTCTTAATGTTAAGATCTGTGCTATTGACTTACGCATATAGTCTTATTTGCACCTTAATTCAGGCAGAGGCATCTCTTAATAATCAGGTCATAACAGTGTGAGGGGATGAGAAGAATCTGAGGCTGGAAATAAGAAGCAGGTTTCTTATGGGAGGGCAATCCTCTAACTCAAACCTCCATCCCATGCCCTTTGCTTGGGCACTTAGCATGCTTCAGAGCTTGCTCGTGTCTGTTGTGCAAGTGAGGCTGCATGTGGCTGGTTTTCTATTTGCCCTGCTTTGTGACTTGTTTCTTCTTACTCTGCATCAGTTTATGTGATGAAGTAGACAAGCGGTTCCCCATTACCAGGAATCACTCTCAGGTATAGTGAATTGCAGACCAGAAATTTAATCTGCTGCTTCTTTTCTAGCACCCTTAGACTGAAATACCTCTGAAAATCTTACTCCTGCAGCTTCACTGTAGTTTCACCTGTTTTAAAAAGTTGTATTTGTACTTAAAATCTTCTATTGGTTTGTTTTTTATATGAAGATATACCGTGTTCTAGTAGCAGTCTAGCATGTTAGACCAAAGGATTAATCTTCCCAGCTCCTGTGTGAAAAATAAGTGATGAATTTAAGGGTCATTTGACTCTGAGGTGTGACACAAAATTAAGAATGATATTTTCTGCAGAGTATAGCATCTGTGTCAAAAACATAGTCAAGGACAAAATTACACGTTTTTCTCAGGAAGCTATCTTGGTTTAGAGACAAGTTTGGGAGAATATGCTCTGGAATGAGTGTTTCTTCTAAAAAAGGGTTCCAACAATCCCCTTCTGCCAATGAGAGGATGAAAGCAAAAAATACCCACAGCAGTTTATTGACAGAACGCCCACACAGCATGGGAAAAAACCCAACCAAACAAAAAAGCATAGATGCTAGATATTCAATTGTCCAAACTTACACCACTTACAATGGAACCAAAAAACCCAAAATGCCAGGGAAGAAAAAAAAACCAAACAAACCACTGGCTGGCAACATGGTGGGGAGGAAATAAAATGGCACTGGCTTCTGTCTTAGGAAAGAACAAAGCATTCACACAGAAGCTCACATATAAACAGGTGGGAACCTGGTGAATCTCTGATTGGTCCCTTCAGATGGCAGCAGATGAAGCTGATGGGTTTGGTGTCCTTTCTTTTGCTGGGTCAGTTTTTCCAAGGTCTAGGGCTGAGATTGGGCGGCCCCTCAGCTTCCTACCAGACCTGAGCTGATTTGCCTCCTGTTGATTGTTCTCTCTGATCTCAGACCAAAACCAAACCAGTTCAAGAAAACCAAAGGCTTCTGAAAGATTGCTTCCATAGTCTCCAAGCCCAGGGAAAAGGAAAACACCTTCTTGCCTAAGCGAATGAAAACCAAGCTAGCTAAGCAAAGGAAGAGAACCCAATCTGCCCAGCGCCTGGAAGCCTAGGGGTGAGGCTTTCAAAAAAACCTGCCAAAGAGCCCCACAGCTCCCTCCGGCCCCCAAACCTACTGACTTTTCAAATGGCAAGCAGTCATCATGTTCCAGCATAACACAAATTATCTGCATGGAATTCATGCTGTCTGGTTTGATATTGAGTTTGCAGTTGCAATACCTTACCAAACTTATTAAAAAGAAAGTTCTCAAGAACTAACTTCAATAGAAAAAGAAGGAAAAGAGCTTACTCTGTTTCAGTATCCTGTCTTTTGTGCCTTGTTCAAAATTTTGAGTTTGGAGCTCTAATCAAGAGAATAAAAGAACAAGCTTAGCAGAATGCATTGGGGGGGGTAAATGGCTGCAATCCCTTATATTTTTCTTTCCATTAACACCCAAGACTGAAGAGTACTTATTTCATGTATTTACTTATTGTCACTCAAAAGCAGCACACTTTTCTGATCATAAAAATGTAAGAACATCAAGAATTGTGATGCCAGTCTGTGGGAAAAATAGCATGTGAGTGACTAGATGACTTCTGTTTGAAAACATATCCTTTAGTGCTGCTGGAATACCAAGGGCTTGTTTTTCTTCAGCAAACACATCCTTCCAACAGTCAGATGTGAGGTAACAGGAAATGAGAAATGTAGCCAGTTAGCCCAGATGAAATTGCAATTTTGCAATCACAAATATAAAGGTAAACTTTATTTTCAAAGGCAAGTGGGAGGAAATGGAGTGTTGCTCACAAATCCTGCTGTTATTTGCTGTAAATCCCCAAGCATCTATTTAATCCACAAAACTTTATATCTAAGTATTACTTTTGGAGTTTGAGCCAAAATCCAGGGAAAGATCAGATTGCATGCCTGCAGTAAAGTGTCTAAATGTATAAATTTGTGTGGTTTTTAGAACTGAAGAGTTGCCATTTCTATTTATTATGGAGGGGTTTTTAAACTGTTTGTAACTCATGAAATTTGGGCCAATTGATTGCATGCCTTCAGGTTTCATGGCTAATTTTGGAAACCTAATTTGACAAAATGCTGTTTATAGTAAAAAAAAGGTATCAAACTTAAAAGCACCCATCACTGCACCTTTCATTTTTCAGTCACTAAAGCAAGACCTTGATTAGTAAGTGGCATCAAGTTAATAATGGCATGATAATTTACAAATGGGATACAGTTAAATTGTTTGTTAATGTTTTGGCACTGCGGTGTGATGAAAACAAGTGCAACAGCAAAGATTGTTTATTCGCTTCGGTGTTTCCCATGTGACTCCAATATTTAATTTCAGACTTGAAAGGGTTTACCTTAAAGATAACTCAGAAAATATTTACTAGTTTACTAGTTTTAAGGTTCACTAGGGTTTACTAGTGAAAGCAAAAAAGCTTTAGCTGTTGTGTGGTGCATGTATTTTTTAATACTAGGATTAGAGAAATGTAAGAAATTGCTGAAAATACAGCCTTTGTACGTAGTTGTTATCAAGGGGGAGAATGTTGCCTCAGATTTACAGATAGAGATTGCTGAAGGAAGATGTTTTTGTGATGAAGATATGTATCTTCTCTTGTGGTCCTCATTACTCCTTTTGCTCCAAGAGAAGGAATAGCAGGCACACTGTGGGGAGGTGTGTAACAACAGAATAGCAAAAGAGATTTTACACTGTGTCAGGTAGAAGTGCACCCCAAAAGCACAGTTTTGTCTATATATTCTTGGCAAGGTAATAACAACTTTAATTATAAACTATTCTAATATCATTCAGTTATGAAGCAGGTCAAGACTGGGTTAATCCAGGAAAAAGAATGAGCGAGGACAAGGGACACCAGCCTACACTCCTGAACCATACCGTATCATTCACAAGTGGAAAATTGCAGTTACATGTCTACTTTTTCTCTTTGTGCAGTAGAAAGTCCTTATGCAATACAAGTCCTTACAGAAGCATCTACTTAAATTTTTTTATGAGAACCATTATTTAAACTCTATGGGAATCTAATTTTCTGTTGTTCCACGTCTTTATGTCAGTAATAATACCCAAGCCAAAGGATCAAGAAATACAAGAAATACAAAATGGAAATGACAGTCTTTAGATAGAGAGACTTTTTTCTCTGTGCTGATTTAGTACCTTATTAATTCTTCTGCAACCATAAAAGAGCGTTAGTCTATACAACTTTATTAGTCCAAAATATGGTCAATCTCTGGCTTCACAAAACTGCAAAATATTCCAAAAAAAGTTAAACAAAAAACTCCCCACCTGGGTAAACTTGCTAGTAATGTATCCTACAGATTCTCAGTTATTCTGTCTAATGTCCACATGGGTACCCATCTGTAATATTTCCTTTAGGTTTTTCAACAATTAAAGGAAAAACTGTTAATTGGAGAGCTAGAAGGGAAAAGTTTTTTATGTTCTGAGATCAAGAAAAACTCTTTAAAGACTTGTGGGCTTTAAGTGGTTCTAACTTCTTTTTTTTCTTTGCAGGAATCCAAAAACACAGAGTGCTAAGGAGTATTTAATCTCAGTGATGCAACAAATTAGGGTTGCAAATGAGTGTGAGCTTATTTGCAATTTTTTGTTGGGATTTTTAAGTCAAAATAATTTCTAATGCTGTAAACAATGTGAAAAATTCAAATTAGGATGGGGCTTTTTGCACATGAATCTCATATATGCGTCCTTAAAAATACAGGCAATCCATGTAGATGAGAGCATTAACTAGCTATTCCAATAAGCTGACAAGTGGAGAGGAGTGGTGTGTTTATATAGTCAGACAGGTCTTTTTGGTCAGTTCTGCATCACTTACATGGAAGAAAAGAACAAGAACAGGAGTGGCAAAACTGTAACAAGGCATTATTTCCACTAATTCATATATATTTAGAGTGGGACAATGACAATTACTTCTAAGTCACCAAGATCAGAATTGCAGCTGTATAAGAGTACTGTTATTATTACTGTTAATATTTTCTTACAGCAAAAACTTTTCCAATGCCTCTAATGCCTAAAATGTAGTATCAACTGCAGTGCTGAATTCCACAGTTAAATAGCAACTCACACATTCCACTGCAGGTATCTTCTTTCAGTTACCAGAGGGCCTTACAGTAACACCATTTGCTATGGTCTGGGAAGTAGGAACACTGATGAATAAAGAGGCAGACATATTTGCCCATGTGCATTTGGTTTGGTTATATTTCTAATAGGCTCAATTGCTTAAGGAACCTTCTCTTTCCATCTAAACCTTCGTCACACTCAAATCTAATTTTGATGCCCTTTTGCTCAGTTAAGAGGCAGAGTGATTGATCTGGGATTGGGAGCAAAGGACTGCTGAAAATGCTTTCCGTCTTGTAATTTCTGTGGTAGCTTATAGCCTTGGTGCTTTCCCTTCATGAAGTGAAGGACAGGAAAAGGAAAGGACAATGGTCTTGGATGAATTTTCAAACTGTAACCTTTCTTGTCTCATCTGGGGTCTGCAGCTTTGTCATATGGTGATAGATGGGATCTGACACTCCCGTGTAAAGTCGGAGAAAATCAGCTGTTTGTGAAGTCTCATATATCTGCTGTAGTACTGCAGATGGGCTGAGAGAGGCTCTTGCTTCTGGAGAAGAAATATGCTACTCTTTGCTCACTGTTTTGCAGTGGCAAAACCAGCGTCATTCAAAGGATTTTATCGTCAGTCCTTCTACCTCCTCCCTGAACAGCAGAGGCCATTTTCACCAAAGCCACTTTGTTCCTTCAGTTAATTTTTACTTCTTTGACTTTAGAGGAGCATATACAGAGAAAGACCTCTCAAAACCCTTCCTGTGAAATTACTCCCTTTTTTTTTTTTGATTCTTCCTCAAATTTTATCCTTTGATTAAAATGGCAGGAGTCCAAGTCAACACCCTGTTACTTTCATAGAATATAAAACTAGGTAAACAGCTAAATTATATTATTTGCTCTAAAGGAATTGCAGCTTTGATACAGAAATATGATTGATATTTCTTCTATAAATCATTATAAATAAATTTGTTTCCAAGTTTCCAGGTAGAAAAATTGAGAATACAGTGTAGATTGGTGCTTTTGTTCCTGTTCTTTGCTCTCATGTAGATGACCATCATTTATATTATGTTAAATATAAGATTAAAAGCCCATTGAGGTAATCACTGCATCTCTGTTTTTGTGAGGAACTTGGAAGCTTAGGGACTACTCTTGCAATAAGTCATCCACATAAAACTGAATCAGGATTTTATGGTCTAAGGATTCTTACATGAAACAAATAAATAAACAAACAAAAATCCAAAACCAAACCAACAACAAACCAAAAAACCCAACTAAAACCCAAAACAAAACCACAAAAAACCCCAAAGAAACAACAACAACAAAAAAAAAAACCCACAACCAACCAACCAATCAGAGGAAAAGCAAGACAAAGACCAAACAAACAAAGAAATCAACCAACCAACCAACCAATGAAAAAACCAAACCAACCAACAAACAAAAAGTCCCCAACAAAAACCAACCATACAAATCTAGCACCTTGGCCTATCCAGTCAGTTGACGTATAGTGAAACCAACTACACAACATATTTGGCCTGAAGAGATTGCAATCTAAAGACAGGAGAAGATGGAGAAGATTTTGTTTATTGTCCTGTCATTGTTTAAATTCTTATCTGATATTTTAAAATACTTACCTGGTCTTCAATTTCTAGTTTTTCTATTGGATTTTTGTACCCTATTGAATGTGAAAGAGTAAAGTGTGAATAATGAAAAAGCTTACACTTATTTCTGGTTTTGAGATGCAAACCAGTCAGGAAACACTGTCTTCATAGGCATAGAAAAGACCCATCCATGTGTTAAAAAAGAAAAAAGAAATAAATTTTGATATTATACTTGCTGAAATACTCCAATTTTCTGTTTGGTAACAATGTAGTGGGCAAGCATCCCATCATAGACATACCTGGGTATGTGCTAGCCTGTTCAGTTCATCTTTAGTTGAAACTCTGAAATAAGCCTCTCGGCACTGAGAGGCTTTGCTAAACTCCCAATCTGACTCTCAAATTAGCACAGCTGACCCTGCTGTACTCAGCTGCTTGCATACTAACTAGGTGATCAATTTTTCTTTTATTGTAGTGCTTAAAAATGTGCTGTCCTGCTTCATTTTACTCTTGTTCTTAGTCTTTCATGAATAATTAGCAATCAAAAAGGAAAGGTAGTTGGTTTTTTAAAGTAACTTCCCCATTAATCATCTGTGATTAGCTGCAAAATCTCCTGGGCTACTATCATTCTTTGAAGCTCTGCTTACTATAATTTGGCAAGTTTGTGCCTGTTGACTATGTCAGCGACAGAACTGACATGGCCATTTAAAAGAAAATCCCTTGATCTGCTTTTTGTTCTGAACTTTCATTCTCAGAATGCTGTACTGTTCCTGCACTTTCATTCACACACAGATGTAGACAAAGAATCACTGTATTACAGAAATTTAACATACAAGAACCTACACAGAAGATTCTAATATAGTTATGATTATCCCATTCCACTTTACACATTAGAACTGTTGCACAATTATTAATTATGTGACCTCCACAACATCCTTGCAAGACATATAATTATTAATTATTATTTCAGTTTCACACACATTGAAAGTCAGACATTAAAATCCCAGAATTGCTGTTGCAATTCTTAGCAACAGCAGCTCAACTGCAAAGGAGATTAAGGAAATCTGTCACTTTTGGAAAGCTCCTAATAGTTAATCAGATTTGTATCCAAGTATTTATTACATTGCTATACTTAATAAAGAAATACTAGACACCTTGAATCTCTTGCTAAAAGCAACAGAGTGTCTGCAGTTGATCAGCATGGGTGCTGTCTCTATTAGATCTTAAACATGAGCAAGACTCTCTTGAACATCCTAATATATATGGACTTGATGTCAAAATGAGACTTTGTACGTTTCTGTCACTATTTCATTTTATTCATGGATCTGTCCCACCTACTCCAAAATACTTCCTTAAACCTCTTCTCTGCACTCATCAGTGCAAACCACAGATCTGAGAAGCAAAGTTCTACAATTCTTTTTCAACAGGCAAGGGCTAGTTGAGGACGTGGCAAACCCCAAACACAGCCAGTGTAAGTCAGTCATCCTCCTCCACAAACAAAGGACAGCCCAGGGCCCATTGATCTCTCCCAGGCTGCTGCCAGGATCTCTCCTTGAGCAGGGACACCTCTCCTCAAGGCTGAGAGATTCCTTGTAACAGATCCTTGGTAAGCGATCAATAGGATCCTAAACTTTGAAATCCTACCTAAGTGATATAAAGGATTGATTGTGCCCATGTCATCATTCAGCCATGAACCATTGACCAAGTCTGGGACTATGTCTGGATGCAGCTGCGTGTGACGTCCCCTCATAAAAAAGTGGTTTAGAAAGCAACAGGGTCCTTTCCAAAGCTCATGACTCAACAGCAGGGTCTCCTATAGTTCTGCCTCACCCTGTCCTTTATGCAGTAAACACTTAAGAGCTCCTTGCCATCAAATCTGATTAAACCACTGTCACACTTACTATGAAACTTTGCTAAATCATTGGTTTAGACTAATAAATATGTCACTGGTTCTCTCACATTACAAGTTAAAAATGCATCACCCTGGGGTAAATTGATGGAGTGTGTCTGTACATGTGTTTCAGTCATCTCTGGAAATACAAACAGGTTGGTGTACCCTCTCCAAAGAGTCTTTACAGCAAAAGCTCCCTGCTGCAGGAAGAATTTCCCAAATATACTGCTTCCAGATTAGAAAAAATAGTACCTGTCATACTTAAGAAGGGCAGAAAATTTAAGCATTCAATACAGCAATCAGTAGCCTGACCCAAAGTTCTTGGTGAAGTAAGACCTTCATATTTTTTTGGTTCTACCTTCTGATCTAACAAGACACATTACTTTTGTTCCTTGTCTGGTCTGACAAGATCAAAGAGGCTTTAATCCTATTTTAGCTATGCCCTTTTCAATAAAATTAGTCTCTTGAAAGCCTAATTATATACAATTTTAATTTTTTCTTTAAATAAACTAAAATATATTTTAATGGTTAGTTTTATTTTATTTATTTTTTATATTTTATATTTTTGTGATAGGAGCCTAAATATACTGAAATATTTGTGTGGCATACACAAATAAATGACACCTCCAGAAATGGTTTCTTTCACCAACACATATACCTATACTCTACAAAGACTAAAGAAACTGTCAACCAATAAAAAGATTGCAAGGAGTAAACAAGGCACCTTATTTGCCCAGTTTGAATTTGGTGGAATACAGAAACTGCCTTACTTTTTTAGGAAAAAAAAATACAGAAACTGCCTTACTTTTTTAGGAAAAAAAAAACAAGGTTACTTTTTTGTTTCAAGTTATATCTATTCCAGGAACTTCTCTTGCAAAAGGCAGTCAGCCCACAAACTAACCCAGTAAAGAGCTATTGGCAGCTAGATGAAGTTGACACAAAGGGCATGTTTTGATTTTTTTAGAATCTATTTTTGAAATGGCATTTTCGTGAACAGCAACCTGGCATTTTTATTAACTTAAATGTGAAATAACGTTATTTTTTTTTTTAGGGTACATTTACCCAAGTTATATTTTCAAAGTGCAAGCATTGTCCACAATAAGTATGGTAGAGACACCTAAGGAAGCTCTTTGTGCAAAAGAAAATCTAAAAAGTATGCCATACACTTGGTGACCAATAGCATATTATCATAGAGGTATATTCCTCCTTTTTCATGTAAACATATATCAAATTAGTAGTAGCTATTAGAATTGTATTTGCAGATAAATTATTTTACTTTTTTGATGTGCTGTATAATGCATTCAGCTGCTCAGCACTGAAGCCAAATATATGGATTTAAAGGCTAAGTTTTGCTTTTTTTTTCTATTCTGGGAGTTTTTAATGGGAAAATCTCAATCTAAGAAAGTATTTGTTGAGGAAGGCAACACTTGCACTACCACTATGATACATGCTATGCTTCTCTCAACCTTGCAGACTGATGTTAAGAGACAAAACATGTAAAGGATTTTCATACTCACATTGTAGCTACACATCCCTGCCAAAGGGGAACAGAAATGAAGATAAACTAGCTCCAGAGTACACTTGGGTGCGCATCTGAGTTCACAGTAGTTTTTCTGAGGAGCAGATCCACTGAAATCTCTTTTCCTCTGGCGTTGTGCTGAACACACATTTCTGACCATCCTTGTGTCATTCTCAAGAAGGAAAATGACTGCATGGCCAAGCAAACACTCTGCTCTTTTGCTTCTGTCACTGCACGTGGGTGAATCACATTGCCGAGGTTACCCAGATGCCTCTGTTTTCTCTTCACTACTACCATACACCCACTGCAGTTGAAAGGGACCACTTACTACACAGGTACAATTATCTGACTGTGAACAAGTAATAAGGGCAGGCATTAGGAGATTTGGACCTATTAATTTTACAGTCATAAGCACAGGCAAAGCAGAGCTTGACCTTTATGGAGGTTCCTAATGTCTTTCCTTCCAAATTTTATTGGAAAAAAATTACAATGCAAAAAGGTTAGGCAAAATTCTCTCTGCTGTCTGACTAGATTCGCACTCACATTTCCCTGGAGGAATAGATGTGTCTACCTAGAGGCAAATCTTGTGTTTCTGCTGGAGAAAGATTTGACCACATCTTAAGTATTTGCTAAAATATGAGGTTTACATTCAGAAAAGCAATTGTTTCAATACTCAGATGTTCACCCTTGTAGACAACTTCAGTTTAGAACAAAAATTTTGGGGTATTTCCTATATTATTTTTTTTTCAGATGTCAGTTTGCTTTATTCCACAGTAACATATTGTACTTACATACTAACAGGACAAAAATAGATTGAAGGAAAAATGGACCAACCATACTTTAAACTCATTAGAATGAAGCAGTGAACATTTTTAGTGTGATCTCTGTTGACCCAAATCCATAAAATCTCCATCTTATTTAAACTAAAAATAATTAATGCATGGTTTTCCTCATAGCATGCCTGTTTTCATCTCATATCAGCAGGGACTAAGCTAGTGGGGTTTGCAAACTTGTTTGTAGATAATGACTTTCATATCTGGATGCTGACCAGTGTTGCTACATCTGAAACAAACCTTGCATTTGTAGCAAATGGCAGTACCAATGACAGTCCCCTGTCCCACCAACAACCTCAAGTCCTACAAGAAACAGAGAAGCTTATTGGATGCAAGATATCAAAGCTCCTATTTTCTTTCTGAATTTCCCCAAAATACAGAGTATTCTGCACAACCTATATTTCACAGAGCATATTAGGAAACTGTTAGAAGAAACCTTAGATTGTTAGGGCTTTAGATACCACTTCTTATATAGCTGACTTTTCCTAGGTTTTGGAAGAGCATTCTACTGTGAAAGGTTGTAGGAGGAGAAAATCAGACCATAGTTAAATTAAGAACTACAGTCCCTACTGTCAGGAAATATTCATACCTTCAAAGAGTGATGGCAGTTTTACTTAAAAAAAGATGTGAAAATGTGGGAAATGAGTAATTAATCATTAAATCATGTAGTTGTAGAATGGTTTGCATTGGAACAGACCTCAAAGATCATCCAAATCTAACCCCTCTGACACAGGTAGGGACACCTTACACTGGAACAGATCAATCAGATCCACACCCAGCCCAGTCTTGAACACCTCCAGGGTTGGAATTTACAAGCATTCTGGGGGCAAACTCTTTCAGTGCCTCACCATCCTCACAGTACAGAATTTTCATGATCTTATCTAAACCTCTTGTCCTGCAGTTTAAGGCCATATCCCCATGTCTTATCACTACATGCTCTTGTGAAAAGTCCTTTTCTAGCCAACAAGAAATGCTGGCAATTCTTCATGTACTGGAATGCTCTATAAGGTTTCCTCTGCACCTTCTCTTCCCCAGTTTGAACAGCTCCAACTCTCTCCTCTTGTCTTCACAGAAGACAATCTTAAAGGTATTTTAGTATTTTGAATATTGAAGGAATGGTGAATTCAGCTTTACCTGCCAAGCCCGTTTTCATTGTCTTGGAATATTTCCTGAAACTTCCATATTGCCAATAATCTTTTTCCTAGAAGTTATATAGTAATTGATGGAAAATGGATTCGTGGTATAAACCAGAAATGTTGTATGTCTAATTTTCATTTGTCTACATCATTTAATTTATCATCTTCTGGTAATTTATAGGTATGCATAAGTATCTGGATCTCACAAGCCTTTTTGAATACCTATTCATGTTTTCTTTTCTTTTTGGCTTCAGATTTGTACTCTGTTTTCATAAGCCATATAATGTCATCTACAGCTGAAGTATTTTAAAAAATAGCTATAGAGCAAGAGCCTAATATTTAAATTTAATTTTTTGTTTCTAAACACAGTGCAGTAATTAAGGAAAATAATAAAGAAGTGGGGAAAAAAACCACACACAGGGGAGTCAGGGAAAAATAATATTAAAAAAAATGTTGAATTCATATCTGGTCATTTTTATTCAACAGAAGTATTCTCATCAGCAGTGTAGGTGCTAAAATGGTCCTAACTTTCCCATTGTTTTTCTGTATAGTATTAACAGTGGTTTGTTGACTGGAGGTTGTGCAAAGGCATTAATTAGCTAAACTAAGTAATCACTTTTTTTAAAAACTCCAAAAAGCCTAGAACAATTCATTTCTATTTAATTACCATGGTCTGTTAGAGTTTGCTTATAATGAATACCTTTTTTCTGCCACTGAAGTGGCATTGATCACAAATTTATACTGTTGCCTAACTGATTCAACATGACAAATGTCACAGACCAGACTTTCAGAGCCATTGCTTTTGCATATGTATAGCAAAATCAATTTAAAAGGCAATCCATACTACACGTGTACAGAAGTAGTTATTAACACAGTATTATAAAGAAGTCAATCCCTCCAAGAAGATTTACTTCTGTTGAGTAGAGGTATGCAATTTATTTCATTAACTTAAAAGAGGTGCACTGTCTTCTTTCCCTTTTTACTCCCATATTACCGCTTTCCTAATCCTGGTTCACAATCATTGCAGTGAATGTCATGAAAGCTAATCGATCCATTTCAGTTTAGGGAAAAATGCCCCCAATTGATGTTTTAGCTGTCTTTTTAACAATGTTAAATAGCTGGAAACTGTTGAAGTGAAAGACTTTTACTGCCTGCTGCAAGTGAGTAGTGTAAACAGTATTGATCTGCTATGAGGGCTTTACAGTAGAGAAACATTCAGTACATTATTTAAAGGATAAATATCTGTTTGATTTATTCCTAGCTTTTATCTGGACATTTATAAGGTGTCTTTTCCTTCCTTTGCAAAGCTTTCTTTAAAAATAAAAATGGCACTCAGGCCTCTGTTTTAGCTGGACTTGCTCCTGTTACAATCAGTAAAAGCTGAAATCCTCTCAGGAAGAAAAGGAAATAAAGTAGTGGTGGGAGATTTGATGCTCCTGTAAGTGATGAAAGCAGGAACTGAGCATCAAGAAGAGGAAGTGAGAAATTATTCATATCTTCCAAGTTGGAGCCAGATGCCAGAAGGCAAAGCTGGAGACACTAGAAGGCACAACCTGGAATCTTAAAATCTGCTACAGGTTTGGTTTTGATAATAGTTATCAAAAAACTCTGAAAGTGACAACCCAGAGATCACAAACTTGGAAGAATGAGAGCTAAAGGAACCCCAGAGACTCCAATTGTAACATGGGGGGAAAAGCCTTATTTTTCCAATACAATACAAACGACATTTTCATTACTTGTTCAATGCTTCCTGGAGAAAGGAGGGGCTTTGCTGCTTTCAACACACTGCATTTATTTCCTTTGTTAATAAATCCAAACAATCAAAAAGGCAGAAGGTACTGTTTGTGACTGAATGGTTAGTTTTATAGTATTCTATGCTTTTATTTGTGTTGCATGGCTATGTACTCTTTCACTGCCCTCATTCATTGAAGTCAGTCCATCAGATATCCTTTTTCTAGCAGTTTGCACTGGTGGACTGCAGAGCAAAGTGCTTTGAACTCCTTCACAGAGACACACAATGATCAGATCTAACTTCAGCTGGTGTGACAGAAAAAAAGACAAAGGTGTATTTCTCTTCTCAGAGCAAGCCAAAGAGCACCTTAACTCACCTACTGCAGAAGACCAGATCTGTACAAGATTTCAGTGTAAACTAACAATATGAGAGATGAATTAGCATAACTGACTCTTTCACTTGCAGAGATTAAATAGCCTTTTACTGCAGATGTTTACCAAGGAAAATGCTCCCTAGTGGAAGAATATAAACAGTTAAAATGAATTTGATGAGAATTTTAATTGCTGTTATGCAATTGGTAATGGAAAGGTTTTATTAAGTGCCATTAGAAAACCAATAAATGCTTTTGAGAAAAAATGGATCTTAGTAGCTCAGTGTTTGGATATATTAGTATTTCAGGCAGGAAGAAGGTGCCTTCTTAATTTTTGTTCTCATTCCTTCTATCTGACTTTTGAGAACAATTTCCTTAGGATAGCTAAGTCACATTTCAATGAAATAAGAACACCTGCCTAAAAGAAAAAACACTGGACCCCATCACCTATTTTTTTCTGAATGCAGCTGAAAAATTGCAGTGTGGACCCTTCCCTTTCTCCTTTTCTCCCTCTCTCTCTTTTCAAAAGAAACTAAGTAGTTTGAGTACTCTTTTCAGGAAGAATTCAAATAGATTAATTTTTTTCACATGATGATAATTTGCTTTGCATAGGCAACACCTAAGAGCAATGCTGTAGAATGTTAGAGGGTTTTTTGCAAACCTTCCACTAGGAACTGTTCCATTTTGCATGAAACTATTAAATATTCACCACCTCTCTCATCAGAAGGATAGAGGAAAAGGACCTAGCTTCATAACATAATGGCTAGCTCTGAGACCTGGCTTTCTTGCTCCAATGGATACTTCAATTCCCTGCTCCAGTTGGCTCATGAGCTGGGAAACATGTCTTCTTCTTCTTCTTCTTCTTCCCAAGTGAATGAGTAGCAGACTATTGCATCACACTTAGCTTCTCCTCTAGAATAATTACTTACTGGGCCTTGCAAGGTGCAATAACATTTGGTTAGTAGAGCACTCACAGCAGAAGCACATATTCAGTGCTTCGTTCTTTCCTGCTTGTCTCTCTGAAGCCAGATAAAGGATCCTGCTTGCCCAAAGAGTAAAGGACAGTATGCCCTTCACCACACCTAGAATGCCTTTGAATGCAGTGATGTATGCTCCACATATTTTGGTTAAGTAACATGTATGAGGACATGGGTATAATTTCTGTGTGAAAGAGGACTGTAAATGCTCAGCACTGCCATTAAGTACAAATGTCCTACAGTCACTGGGGCACCTAAGGGGTGTAAAATCTATTGGGGTGCAACTGCATCTGGGCAGGGCTTTTAATTGAAAGAAAACTCCAGAAGAGATAGCACACATTAGAAAAACTTCAACAAATTATGAGATAGACACTATGTTTATTGAGATTACACCATGATTGCCTTTTTGAGGGAGAAAAAAGAATCACAGTTGTAACTATGAAAACATGTTGGAACCAAACAAACAATTTGGTGATGCTTCTAAGGTGGACACTTTCTTGGTAGGCAGCACTAATTGCTGCAATAGCTTTTAGGTGTTCTAATGCACTCAAGTGAATTATGCACCACACTGCTTCTGAATGACACAGCCATTTCTGACTCCATTAATACGGAAGATTTCAGCCAAATGCTTTTAAACTATAGCTTCTCTTTATTTGTAATTTCAGACTCTATTGATTTCCTTCTGTTCCCTTCATTATGATTTCAATTGATTACCTTGGCAACTGCAATAACAATGATTGCACTTGACACTGTCTGAGACTCTCGAGATGGTATTTGAATAGGAATGGTATAATTTGGGGGAAAATGGCTACAAGAACCTGCCATTAATGTTACACTTACACTTTACTTTTATTGACTTCCCTCTCTTTCTAACAGGCCCTTGTCAGGGACTCTTGCAAATATTGGTTAAGATTTCAGTGACTCCTTGAAGTAAAAGATTCTTATTAACAAAGAGAACACTTTTTGTGCTGGGTGGTTTTTTTCAGCACTGTGACAGTTCAGAGAAACATCTCACCCTAGATGAGATTTTTGCTTCCTTGCCAGAAAAGCTACCAGTTTTTATAAACAATATTCCTGGCCAAGGGTGTTCTTTTACTAACTGTATTATGTCCTTGCACACTGAGGAATTCCAAGTACAAAGGCATTACTTCAGATTAAAAGTTAGTATGGATTTATTCTGTTTCATTGCATCTTATGCCATATAAATGAGGAATTCCACATACCTTCTCAGGGGAAGAGTGCCTGTCTATATTATGTAGCATTTCAGTTCTTCAGTTTGCACTTTAGTTTTATTCAAGAACTGTCCAAAATAGAGGTACCAGTGTCCTACCTTTGGAAAAAATACTGTACTGGAGGTCTCTTTTCTTGTTCAAGGTATGTCAGAACTTTATTTATGTCAGAGGAAATATTGCAGATGAGAGGTTAAAGCAAAAGAGGGACATACTTCTCTGAACATTACAAAGGTAATTCACATTTATGAATACAGTTTTAGAAAGAAATAACTTCAGTTTCCTGTTTGTCACTGTGTCTGTGACTTTTCATTTTGATTTATGCCACATCACCAACAATATCTTCTGATTAAAGCTACCTTCTACAAGTGTCAGTCATTTGGTTCTTTATACAATAATAGTATTTCTGCTTCTAAACCTACCATTTCAATTAAAAAAAAAAAGAGAGAGGACACACCAAAAAAATGGAACCTTTTCCTTAAAACCTAAAGAAATGGAAGTAATATATAGCCAAGGAGTAATTTTAGCAATCTGCCTTTCTGTTATCAGTTGCTAGTTGCAATGAAGAACAGTGCTCTTCTTCCTCAGCCACTCCATTATAGGGAAGCTGAATAATTACAATTAGTGACTACCGATAGTTGAAGTCATAGGTTAGGAGAGGAGCACTGGGAGTTGGATATGTTAATTTTCTTCAACATGATAGCACCCTTCTGCAATCTGACCAACAGACTCAAGTACTATGAGAGTCAGGAAAAGGTAATTGTAGATTAATGAATATTGCATGCTGTCATTGCTACACTTTCTACTGCGAATATTTATCCATAATTATCCACATCAAAAATGGAAGTGAACTTTTCCTTTTATCCATTGCCCTGATATGCTTGGTGAAGTAAGAAAACTCTTGGGTAGCCCAAGTCAGTCTTTGATCAGACTTTATAGACATGAAATTCAACTATGCAGAATTTTTTTAAAGTGATTCAGCCTGTTACTTTATCTCTGGTGTCATTCAGGGCAATGCAAATTTTACCCTAACTCACATGGAAACAGCCTTAGAAACTATGCTAAAGGAGTTCCTGAAACTTTCTGGTTCAATCTCATAAAACAAGCAGAAACGAGTGGAAAACTACCAGTGGCCTAGTATTGGTCTATATAGTTGTTTTACATAAATCATAAAGATATGTGAGAAGTTTAATTTCTTAAAATTCTACCTTGTATTTCAACCAATAGCCAGATGTTACAGACAAGTTAGGAAAACTGGCAACATCAGTAACTGGAAAGGCAAACTTCAAAATAAGATAAGTGTTTTTGGAGGACAATAAGAAAGTATAGTTAAATAGAATATTTTACAAAGTGATGTGCTCACCCAACAGGGAAAATGCTAATAATTTGAGAAAATGGATATATTACTCAGACGTCCTATTTGTGTAATTCATTCACTTAGGAATCCTAGAGGAGTTCTCAGCCACATGGCCTGAGATTTGGTATAGGGTTGATCAGAATAATTGTTTTCTGAATAAAAGAGGGGTGTATCTAGCTGAAAACCTGTAAGATGCTTGGGAGGAGAAAGAGACATAGATTAAGAAGGAGACAGAGTGAGAGAAGATTTTATGGTAACTGCTTGCACTTGTAGAAGTATCAACTCATTGTTGCTGTCAAGTAAACAATGGAAAGGAAACCATTGAGGTGCTATAATGAAACGATGTTAGTGTAGGCCAAAAGCAATTAAATTGTAGTAATGACTATTTGGAGTAATTCAAGCCTAAACTACAAAAAAAATTGAAATATTATTTTATTTGGCTGTATTCAAATTTCTTTAAGTTCACATAGTTATACTTGCTTTGAATGGTTCTCATTGTTATACTACCTGGGAAGAACCCTTAGTTTTCATTTCACTGCTGACCAAGAAACACTGAGATAGCTGAACTAGAGCCACCTCATTGAATGTAGGCAATGCTGACTTAACAGTTTATCAGCAGCCATTGCAGTAATTTGTTTATACTATGTTTTTTAGATACTGTTGTGGCATGCAGGAGACTGTTTGCTCCTTTCAGGGCATCTGGCCAAGGGCCCTTTTCTATGGAAAAAGTGGATAATAAGGAAAGGAGGAAATTTTAAGCAAGAAACTTCTGAGCTGCAAACCTGATTAAGGTTAAGAGACAGTGAGAGACATCAAGTTTGTCCATTCACAGTAACTGATGAGTACAGTTTTCTGATCATGGATGTGGTTAGTTGGGAAACTGAGTGAAAAAAAAAAAGGGAAGCCAGCTGGTGAGTGTCAAGGGACAGTATATTCCCTAAACGCAGGGAACACATGGGAGGGATGTCTGTAGGTATATTCACTAGCAAACATCAGGCTACACTAGCTAGCCAGAGGGACTTGTGAGTGTAGGGCTATCTGTGGAACAAAGAAGTGAATGCCATGTGTTTCCTAGAGAGCACTAAGATTAACCAGCCAGCAGGCAAGGGGCCCACAAAGTGGGTCCAGGATACAGGCAGAGTCAATGGATGAACAGAGGGGATGCGACAACTCTTGAAGGACCTGCAAATATGTGTGTGTTTGTAAACTTGGAGAGTATCTTGTGTGTACAGCACTAGTGACATACTGTGTTTTCCAGGCAAAGAGTAGGAGGGAATCACCTGTCTGTGTTTTGGTTTTATGTCATTCCTTTCTTTGGGTGATGTTGAAAGCATTGTCTTGCCTGTGGCAGCCGGTGTGACCAGCCATTTCAGTATTCCGTGTGTGCCTCCTCTGAGCGTACCTATGCTCATGTCTATGTATGTCCCTGGGATATGTGCTCAGTTTCACCTCTGGCTGAACCAGCAAATGGGACAGCAGCAGATACATCCCTTGGGCCGGACAGAGACTCCATGCTCATGGGCACACCTGTCTGGGTTTCATCAGGCCAGCAGGAGGAAGTCCAAGGCAAGAGCAGCTGGATGAGATGTGCACTTCCTTAACAACCCTTAAAAGCTAGTACAAGACCTACAGGCTGTTTCAAAATTCTCCAGCTCTGTTCATTAACATACAAGAATCTTGGTGCCTATCTAAGGGTGCTGGGTTTGCCATGTCGTTGCTAAACACTTTCAAAATGTCTGTATCCTATTTCAAGAGCTGTAACACTCTGTCAAATCCAAATTTTTTCAACTGTCTGATGGCAGGCTCTTGTAACTGAAAGCAGTATTTTCCAATGATTTTTACACAGATAACTCTAACTAGGAGTTATTTAGTGAAAAATAAAAAATTTACAACTGTAACACAATGATATAGAACAGAGAAGCGCTGGCAAAAGTGAAGTATGAGATGCTGTATAAAGGACCACTAAAATGGAAAGTCATGGGATGCTAAAACATGGGGCACAACCTTGGCACTGAAGAACAGAAAGCCTTAAGCTAGTCAGTGATGGTCACTAAGAGACAGGCAGATCTGGAACTGTGGAAAACTGATATATGGTTTAGCAAAGGAAAAAAAATAGATAATGTTTTCCAAACAAAAGGCATCATGTGGTGAATTAATATATAATGTCTAGCTCCTGAAAAAAGGGAAATATGTAAAATGATATTATCAAACACTGAAAACATACTTCAAGGGGATTCAAGGAGTGATCAATGTGCATGTCATATTCCTTTTGGCACAGGACTCCAGATGCTGATGACTCACCATAATACCTGTTCTTCACTAGCACAGGCTTTGGAAAAGGTGACCAAACCACCAAGAGAGCAGGAGCAAACTAAGAAGTGGGTGTAATAACTTTAATTACATTATTATTCTTTGTTGTTCTGTTATATTTAGATGCATAGTTACAAGGTTCTGATTTTCAGTTCTACTAATGCTACTAATTTCTTTGCTTAATTTAGATGCAAGGTTTTTGGCGTCTATACTGGTAAGCATACCATCAAGAAATTAAAAAGCTTTATTACAGGAAATAAGTACCATTGGGAATATATTTACAGACAGCTGTGGGTTGAAGGTTTCTCCCATGAAAAGCTTCCATTTTCTTCCCTTCTGCCAATTCATTTATTTTATTTCTCCAGTTGTCTCTACTCTTTAATCTCTTTCTTATCTCTGTTTTCCCAATAGTTTTCCTTCCCCCTTCCTCTTTTCCAGCTTCTTACTCTTGTGTCACTCTGCTTTTTATAGAGTCCTCTTGCTTCTCTATTTCGCTGTCCTTTAAGTGTTTGCCACTGCTGTTGCATGACAACTCTTGGTAGAAGGAAGAAAATGCCCTTTACAGGACTGCAGAACAATTTAGTCTGAAGCCTCTAACAAACTAATAGGAAGCAATTCCCTTCTTTGAGTCTATGGCAAAAGGGCAGTGGAATTGCCTGTAGCCTCTAACAAACGAATAGGAAGCAATTCCCGTCTTCGAGTCTACAGCAAAAGGGCAGTGGAGTTACCTGTCCAATCCTCCAGTCCTCAATGCTCCTTTTCTTGCTTTGGAAACTTTTGCTGCCTCATTATTAATTTTCTGGGCTGGTCCTTGGTTCCATTTTCCCAGAATTTTATGGGAATTTCTGTGTTCTTTGACACAACATTGAAAAAGCCCCAGATTACTTCAAAACTTTGAGAAATAACTGTGAGCAACTGTTTTAAAGGCTAAAATATTTGCCTCAACTTCTAAGTTTTACACATTTTCGGTACATCTAAGCAGAAAACAATGTAAAATTTAGAATCAGAAATGTGCTTGGTGCAGTAAGTTTTGCCACAGCTGTTGATAACATCACTTTTCAGCCCATATTTCATCAAACTGTTTTTCTGTAATGATTCTCTTGTTGAAGGATAAAAGCCTTCAACAACTCTCTTCTGTGTCTATACCCCTTTAAGAATGTTTTTGCTTGTCTGTATAGGTCTGCATAGATATGTGACACACAGTACTGCCATCATGATCCAAAAAGTTTATCCACCACACACACACAGACACAGACACACACAGACACACACACACACACACACACACTCACACACACACATTTTTGTCATAAATGGAAGCCCCTCTCCACTTCCTTTCTTCTAAGTTCTGGCCCACGTTGCCTCACTGAGGAAGGCACATTCTGGCTTATATATCTGAGTGGTGCAAATATGACATTGAAGTCTGTACATAAGTATGTGTAATGCCTATAAAGGTCAAGTAGAAACAGATGTACTTTTATGCAGAAAATACACCTTTTAACAAGTATTGACTTTTGTGGGAATATTTGAAGGAAACATACCTTTCAGTAAGGTATAAAGTAATGAATTAAAGTATCAAGAATCGCCTCTTGAGATACTGCATCCAACCTGTACCATTACTTCCCTAAATGCAATTCTCACCTGACAGTTTAGTCATAATGTGTAAGTGTCTCACACCTGTATGATCAAAAAGATATATAAAATATTATAGGTAATACAGGGTTGTGGAATTTTAGTAGAAAAGTTTTCAAACTCCCCTAAAAATAAGCTAACTCAGATAAAGACTTTTAGGTTCAGCCTCATTTCTACTTTATGGTTCCTATTTCTTTTTCTCTTTCCTAAAAAGGAAAAATTATTGCATTTTGTTCTGATTTGCCAAGTTGCTGACTACAGTGCAGAATACCACTTCTCTGAATAGCAGTCTAACATTTAAAAACAGCCTACAGGTGCACTTTGTCTACCATTTGGTGTGATAGAGCAAGCACAATATCTTATTATGTTGACTTCTGTACCGTACCAAGAATTGAATATCAAGCTATTTTTTTCTTTTTCACATAAGTTTTTATAGATATATTTTTTTTTTCTGATGGCACATTGAAAATATTGTTAAGTAAACAAAGTGGTACTTGGTTTTTGGTGTAAGATATTCCAATAGTAAAAAAACCAGTAAAAATAGTAAAAAAAATCAACAAACTTCCATCATGGCAAAAATAATGAATAATTCTTTCTCTGGGTTTCCCTGAAAATGGTAACTCCATTAAAGGGAAATACTTGCTCTTAGCTTGTAAGTACTGTAGCTTAAAATGTATTAAGGAAGCTAACGGAATTAGCTGACTATAATTAGGGCTGATAGAAATGGTAGATTGAAGTTGGCACAGTAAAGTATCTCATTCAGTTGGACAGTTTTTTAATACCTTCTTCTGCGGTCAGGAGTTGTCTAATCAGGTATCTTCATGGGCTATGCTTTATATAATGGATGTCACGAACTTTCTTGTAGTGGTTCCCCTTATAAAATGTGTTCAATTATGTGAAAAGCCAGAAATCAAAGAAATTAATCCTAAAATATCAATTTAAGGAGCTTTAAGTGCTGAAGAATTATACTTTCCTTTGGTTGCTTGGTTTGGAAAAGTGAAAGGGCTGAAAAGCTGTAACTGTCACCAACTCCTCAGTTTCATCTTTTCAATGACATGCTCAGCATTTCATAGTAATACTTTCTGAGATCCGTGAGTTATTTTTTCCCCTTTCAACTCCTCATCCCTTGCAGCAAATAAAGTGCAAAAATATCCTGTCCCCCAACACTCCCTCCTCCCTATCTGAAACACAAGAATAGCAAATATGTTTAGCATTCTGCTTTTCTTTAGTTTTGCTTTAACTTATATCACATCTTTTCTAATTCTAAGTTGAACCTTTTCGTACATCTCATTTAGCCACTCTTTCCACTCTTTCTCCCACTCAGCCCTTCCACTATAGGAGTTTTGCTAGAGCTTCTGAACAGGTACAACATACAATAGGCCTTTGTCACCTATTATGAAGGAAATTAGTTGGAGAAGACCATGGTTTCCAAACAGTTTACCTGCAACTGGCCTGAATCCTGTGGCTGAAGCTGTCAGAGTCAAGATACCTGGCTTCCTATTTGTCCTTGATCAGCAGCCACAGACTGCATTTCAGGAGAGGATACCACCCAGTAAAGCTTTTAATTCCATGACTACTGTACTGCCTGAAACAAGTCAGTATATTCTATGTCCTAGGCTTCCAGCTGCAAGTCAGAAAGGAGATGTAGAATATGCAAACAGACAAAACATGAGATGTGCAGTGCCAGAATTCATCTCATAATCATAAAGCCATGATAATTTTGCCCACTTTCGTTAAGGGAATATTTGTTAAGGAACAGAGTTGACATACATGCATATAACCTTTTATGTAATGAGAGTGCAATTGCAGTACAATATATTGCCTTTCTATAAAGGAAATGGCAACCTGGACTTTTTAATTTGTGTCAAGACAAGGTAGAAGCATATGAGACATCTTATGATACAGCCCCAGGATAATAATTAACATTAAAATAGTTAGCAAATCCTACAAGAGGTCTTAGGCAACTATATAAATTAAGAACTATTAACAAGTAACAAAAAATCACTTGCAAATTTCCTGCACTTAGGACCACCTTCTTTTCATACTGCCAAAAGCTCAGAGCAGTTCCTGACGTGCCAGGTCATTTCTGGATATAAAAGAATTTAAAGTAGAATTAAGTCTTTACATTTGTACAGGTGTAAGTGTTTTTAGAAAAAAAAAATTCTCTCTATAATATTGACTTCAGTAGACAGAATGAGACTATTTAAAGTTTTCTATTTGTAAGCTGGATTATTCAGTGTGAATAAAACTGCCTCAGATTTCTCAGTTTAAGCTCTTAACAGAAGCACAGATTCTTATAGAACAAGTAATCTGAAAATTCATTTCAGCTTTGCCAAATTTTCCTGAAAGTAAAAAATACCTCATTAAAACACAATCTCCTTAAATTATATTTTCTCTTCATCTCTCTGGTTACTGGCTTCACTTTTATGAACAGTAACTGAATTGGAAAAAGTAAAAAAGTACAAACCTAACAAAGTAGAGCACAGCATGACTTCTCAGTATATACTCATGTGGATCTGTTCTTAGATGTGATCTGAAGCAGCATGTGTCTGAAAGGTTTTGTTTTAACTATTTAGAGCAGCTACATGATCTAAAGAAAGGTATTGGCAGTGCTACTGATCTTGATTTGGAGACTTAAAATAAAACTCCTGTATAGGAACCTCTTTCTCACTGATGGCTTAACACACATATGAAAGTATTTAATCAATGAGTTACACAGAAAAAGAACTTATTTATTGTTAACCCAGTGTTAACCCAGGAATAATATCAGCAGTGAGCTCTGACTTCTGAGGAGGCCACTTGCTCCAGATGAGGAACTGGTCATCTGCACATCATTAAGAATAAGCTGTTGCAAGTCCAAAAACCAGGGTACTCAAGAGTCAGGTTTTTTTTCTGTTATCTGATTGGCATCTAGACATATTCAGCAAGAACTGAAATATTTTATGCAATGGAAAGAAACAACTTTTTATATTAAAAAGCATTCTTCAATGTTTTCCTTACAAGCCAAGTATATTTGGTATTTTCCATCTGCCTAAAGTGAGTCAGTTAAGCCAAAAGTTGTCAAAGTAGGTTGTGAGTGAGGAAAAACAGATGCTGAATTCTTTTCAGAGTAATAAATGCATGTTTTCCTGGTAAGCTCCTATGCATTGTTAAAAAAATTGCAAGTAATAAGAAATTTGGATTGCTAGAATCTTCTCCCACACAAAACTGAGGTGCCTGCCAGCCACTGCTCCATCTGTCTGCTTCTCATTGAAGAGAGAGTTTGCAACCCTTTACTAGGACAGCAGCAGCATGTTAGCAGGATGATGGCATATGCCTGTCCTTCCCATCCTTGATACACCTAAGAAATTTGGGGTTTAGGCAATTGTTAATATCCAGACAAGAAATCAACATGATCCTTTAATAAAGTCACCAACCTGAGAATGTCTTCATATCATAAGGTAAATCAAGGACATGGTGCAGGCCTTGAGAACCCTAAGAATGATTGCATCTTCCTTGGAAGGGAGAGACATCTAACTGAATGCTGTCTGCTAAGTTACTGCTGTAATCAGTAGCACAGTAGTCAGGGTGTCGAGCACTATGGTGTAAGCATGAACAAGCTTGAGAGCACAGAGCATGATCCAAAAACAGCTCCTGAGCATTCAGAGACATTGAACGATGCACAGAAAGTCAGCCCTGCACTTTCTAACACAGGGAATAGGCAGGTACTGTGAGGGCCTGTTTCCTTAGTCTGTTCTGCATCATTCTCATTACTCAAATCAGTATAAAATCCCATATGGAATTCTTCCAGCTAAAATATTTTGAATGGATATTAAATAAAGTGTTTTTTCTTCTTAGCTTCCAGGGTCACTTAATTTAGTTTTTCTTCAATGTACTTTATATGCATACAACTTCTTTTTTTCCTTTTGCCCCTTCTGTTCAACTTCTTCTTTTCTTCATTACCATCTCTAATAATTATCGTTCTGGCCATTATTCCATCATTTCCCAAGAAGTTAGTTAAATCTGCAGTGAGCTAAATCCTGCTGATTGAACTTAACAACATTATGTTTAATAGGAAAACTGCCTGTCAAAAGCCTGTATTTTTATTGTCCCTGTAGCACAGACCACTTTGATGACATGTCTCCATCATATTCCCTATTAACTATATACACACACATTTCCTCCTGCTTCAACTGTCAACAAGATTTTCAAGTAGAACATGATGTGTAATTGAAATACTTACACCAGCTCTGTACTTACAATTTTTCTGCAAGAGAGTTGGAAAAGGACAGGACTTTGTTCAGGAAACCTGTAAAATTAGTGATGCTTAGAAAGAGCTGTACAAAATGTGTGCTACAAGATTTTTAGGCTTACTTTTCTGAGCTTAGGCATAATGCCAATTGGAAAAACTATAGTTCCATAATTTAACCATAAGTTGCTGCTTTCCTTCCTTTTTTTTTTTTTTTTGGTAAGAATTTATGCACTCTTTGGCAGAAGCAGCATATAGTTTCTAGGTACTAGCCTGCCAAGGCAAATCATAAATTATGCTTAAAGGAAAACCCATTACTGAGTTTCAATCATTTATAGCATAATGAATGTATATTTCAGATACAGTGAAACATTTATAAGGTTACTGAAAGTATAGCAATTAATAAAGCATAGGTGAGGGCAAACAGCAATTCATTTGGTATTTACGAGTTTACTGGTGATATATTTTATAAGCTATAAGATACAGTTTAAATATACCACCTTGTCCCATTCTCTCCCCCCTCAAAGCCCCAGACTCTTATTACATCATCACTGGAAGTAATTAAATACATTTATGATTAATTATTCATTAACAAAACACTTAATTTACTATTTTTAAAAAAATTGTCTTCTTCTGATTAAGATAATAGCAAAAATGAATCTGACACATCATAAAGGTCAGATTACACATCTCAAGTAGTAGTTATGATCACAATTTTTGGTTGCAGTTATGATCACATTCTTCCTCCAAGCTGAGAAGTGTCTGTTCAAATTTCATACACATTCACTGAATGGAAGTAGCCAGATCTGCTGTGGTATAATTTTCAAATTCTGAAATTAGGTAAGATTGGAAATGCTCCCATCCTCCATTTCTTTTTCTAGTAATTCACATGTTTTGGGCTTATGAATGTGGTTTGTAATTCTGTATGAGAACATTGGAATAAATAACAATTAAATTAATAAAAATAATTATTGCATTGAGTAAGCGTATACCAAATTTGGTTTTGCCTGCATGAAAAAAGTATGCATGATCAAATACTTTTAATAAAGATGATATATGAAACATATTGAATATCCACTCATCTACTGGGAGTTTCTACATATTTAAGAAACTGTGATGATAGAAATTGAATGAAGGGACCATTTTATTTAAAATGCACAAATAAAATTTGACACATGATTACAAAAACAGAGTTCAATCATTGACAGCTTGTCACCAAAAAACTTAAGGCTCAGAACAAACTTTTACACAACACAAGAAAACATTGTAGCTGCTGTGGCAAAGCCTACCTCAGGGCTCAAGCAAAAGAGACTTTGACAAAACTTTCCCATTTCTAACTGATTAGACCATTGAAATATGAGCTGAAAAACAAAGAACCAACAGGAAAAAAAGGTTGTCACATAACCAATGCAAGCTTCACAGTTGTGTGAGACATCTGGAACAGGGGAACAGCAGATGACAAAAACCCTGGTGACAGCTGCCAACTGGCCTCAGATGAGGAATCACAGAGACTGGCCCAAAGCCATGTCCTCAGTGCATACTGGATACCTGACATGCAACATAACAGCACAACCAGAGGTTCCTCTGTTAGGGACACACGCCAAGAGAAGTCCAACACAGTATTAAGGCAAAGGTTTCATTGCAGCCATGGTGTATGGAGGTCACTTGTCCAGCAGTTGGCTTGAGTGTCTTGGGACTGTCATGCTGACTGGTCTGTGCAGGTCTGTGGGGCAGTGGCTGGCAGTGGAGTGTGAAGTGTGTGACTGTGTCTTACAACAAAAATCTTAGAAGAGGAATTGCAATCCACTCACTGCACCTGTTGTGCTTAGGAAATTCATGTCTGATTGTGTGTTACTAAGCAATGGTGTTTTGCTTATGCAGATATACCACCAACTTGCTCTGTGACAGATTTCATAAAAGAATTACATACATGCTCCAGAAGAAAATATGTGATGTTATTTCTCCATGTGGTAGAAGAAAATCTGTGTTTAAAAAGAAGCAGATTTTTTTAAAAAGAAGCATTTTTCATTGATTGGAAGCAGATTTATTGCAGTACATACGAAAAGAATCTGAGAGCACTATAGACAAAAAGTATTTCTCCTTTTCTTTTTCACAAAAGAAAATAAATCTAGTACAATTACAGCTGCATATGAAGCCACCTGAAAGTAGCTTCTAAATTTAACTGTGATGTGAATCATTCTATTGTGTGCAGGTCTTTAGGAGACCAATTGTCAAAGTCAAGTCATTGTGGTCAAGCATTCCCAAAGTACAAGAAGAGGACAGTAACCTCTAAAAACTTATTCTTGTTATGAGAAGAAATTGAATATGTGTTCTGGAACATATGGGGAATATCATCACAACCTTGTTTGTATACCTACCCTATAAAAAAAAGCACCATTGTCGGGCTTGTTGTAATGGCTAACTTACAGTGATCATTTCAGTGCTTTACACTACTGCCCACCAAATGGTGTGAGAGAGGAGAGATGACGAAGTCCAATTATGACTAAAAGCAGGAAGGAATACATAAAAGTTCACTAGAATTGCACAACTGACACATGAGAGAGTATAGCAGATGGTGTACAAAAACCCTCTTCACACAATATTTTGGGTTTGAATGTAATTGATGGAAATCTAGCCAGTACAACTGTTTATCAAAAATGTGCAGTGACTGTTAGAGAAGATAAGTGTGATAATTATGAATGTGCTTGTTTGTGATACTTCAAACGAGGACCAGATCATTGAGACTTTGCCAAGAATCACTGCTGCACAACACTGTTCAGTATCAGGTCTTCTTTCATATAAGGAAAGGCAAGCATCTGGGAAATTTAACTTCAACTGTACTTTCTATACGGAGAGAACAGAAGCAAACACTTATTTCACACTGTGGTGTTTGGCTTATAAGCAATTCTTGGTGTGCCAGTAGTAACAAGCATAAATGTAGAGTCAATATTGTAAAGCAGGAAGAAGTGAATGCTGACATGTTTACAGCATACCAGACTGTATTTGAAGGGTTTGGGTGTGTTCCAGGAAAACAAACCATAAAAATGAACTCAAATGTTACACTAGTAGGAAAGTACTGGAGAAAGTAATGGTGACATTACAAAGCAAACTAGAAACACAGCTAAGCTCTATTGGAGAAATGCAAGTTAGAGAGTAGCAGAAACTGAAAGGCAATTGCTGATAGATGTGAAAGGACTCAGATAAAAATGTTTGTGTCCTTGTAAATCTAACTGTGCCTACAAGACAATAACAATCTCTGCATATTTCTGGAGGAAAAAGAAGCAGTAGAAAATAGAAAAAGACTTACATGTTTATGCAGTAGTAATGGTTTCAGTAATTCTATTGGCCAAAAATATAGGAAGCAGAAAGGAATGTGCAACTGTACAGTTTTCACAATTTTCAAAGAAAAATGTTGATTTTGTGATCGGCAATTAGTGCTGAGCGACATAATTCCAGCCTTTTACAGTGACGAACACAATCATTCATCAAAATGTCAGTACATGAGAAAGTACAGGAGGTACTGGTACTTCTTTTTAAATAATATAAACTATGTGTTTTCTAGTATTTTACAAGTAGGCTGCTTATTTCTCAGTACTTGTAATGCATAGTCAACACAGGTAGCCCAATCCTGTAAAAGAAAGCAAAATACAGTGTTGTGTTTGCCTCTAGCTGACTTCATCAGTATATCTGTAAGAAAGAGATGAATTAGAAGTCACTTGGAGTCACTTTTAGAAACACTTCAATAAGCAAGGCTTTACTACCAATATAGATACCAGTACTGCTACAGAAATGCCAAGTGAAAGCTGGATACAGGCTCCAAAAGTGTTCAAAGGCAGCAGATGTCTTTTTCAGAGCATATTTGCATTATGGAAAATACTTGAGCATAGAAGTCATATCATAGAGAGTGTTTGCATGGACAGTTGGGACATGTGGTATATTCTGTGCCACATTGACAGATCTGTGTACCACTATGTCTGATGTGTACCACTATGACAGAGAGCAAATATTGGCCAACTTCAGCTACAATAAATAATAAAACATTACAAGACACATCACAACATAATATTTTCCCTTGATGATATTATAAAATGGTTTCTTTAGTAGAGCACCACATGAGAAAGATATAAATGAGCTACCTCAGTGTATTAACTTTGAGTATGCTTTCATAGAGGCTTTGTCCAGTGAAGATATACCTATGTTTTTCAAATGTGGCATTTTACAGTGAATGAAAAGCATAGAGGCAGCAGGTCAGGAGCTGTTACTTGCTCAAGAGAGAAACGAGCATGCTGATGCACACCAATACACTATTCACTGTTCTGTCCTCATGCTTCTTTCTCCTTAACACTAAGAATGTCCTAGGTTCCACCTTGAAGTTCTGTCATCACATCTTTTCTGTATTCTGTCATCATGTCTGCCCACATCAAACTGTACTTATGGTTGGCCCATGTCAAAGTTTGTACCATAAATAACCACTCTAGTTGCTTCCTTTGATTGCTTAATAAATCCATTAATAGTATGGCATGTAATATTAAACAAAGCCATCACCAAATTCTGACTTTCCATTTCAGCGGTGACCTCAGATCAGGGGTTTGCCCCAGTGTATACAGAATTTTCAATAAGTCTTCATTACTTTCCTTTGCTCTCAACTTCACTCTACAGTCATGTCATGAAAATAATGCCTGTCTGTCAGGTTCATGATGTCATCTTCCAAGACTGTTCAGCTTTATAACATCACTTCACACGCTATATCTAGTTGAAATTAGTATAAGGTAACAGTTTGGAAACATCTTTATGGACCTGCTATGCAAGAATGCAGAAGTTTCAGCAAGGATAAAGAGACAAAGTGCCTAAAATAATGGTTTTAATGATCTCACTAATGTATTTATCAGTAAGTGTGTAGAGCAGAAATGAAACTTGATTTACTTATCATTGTAATTTCCTGCATCAGTGTGGTTTTATTGCAAAGAAAATGTCTGATTTCCTAAAGGAAGCTATTTCTGTTCCTTCGCTCTTTCTAGTATATTGAAGTACAGATCAGGATTGTACTCCAGCACTTGGCAATCCCAGGAGGAAAACTGCAGGACAGCAAGGGTAAAGTTTCAAAAATGTATGTATGAAGCTAATGACCTCCTAAATAATAGAGGTGTTATCAAAAAAGCTTCACTGTATCCTCCTATTATTTTTGTATTCCAAAGCACCCAGTATTGCATTATGCAAACTTGTGCTTGACCTCTTTTACTTTACCATACCTGGGAGTCAAATGCATTGGAAAAGTTTCTGGAAGGATGTAAATAACACTCTACATCTGATTTCTGGTGTTTCTCCTCTGATTTTCATATGATAAATTAATTAAATTCCTGCTTACATTTTCTTTGTCTAGAAAAAAAGCTAGTAATAAATAAAACACACTGTAAGAATTTATTTTAAAATAAGTAGCTAAAAATTGCCTGTTGCCTTTTTAAAAATATTTATTAGTCTCAGAGGGTTAATGGTGTCATAGTGAACAGAGACAGAGTGATTGTGTCAATATTATCAAGGTCAAGTGAAGTGACACTGACTCCAACATGGTTTTGACACAATGCAACCTGACTAATAAAATAAAAAACTAATTTTAAATATAATTTACCTCCTGTAGACCTTAAAATGGATTTTACTAATGAAAACTAGCATGTTTTTTTCCTGATAGGTGAAGCAAATGCGACTGTGGAAGCAAGTATGTGTTGACAAGGGCAAACAAAATGTTCAATGAGATGGTCTATCCAATTAGAAGTAATTTTGAACATTGTCCCTCAGTGTTTAAACACAAGGGTTTTCTTGTGCAACCCAAACAAATAATCCCATAAATTGTTTATTTAGCAAGACATTCATTACCAAGTCTACTCACTAGAATTGTTCTCTAATGACCACAAATGTTTCTTACACCCATGAGAGAAAAGTGATCGGCATTGTTTTCAGCTGGTGGCTAAGACAGACTAAGAATTCAGTGAACTCTATAGGAGCATCCAGCACAGTTTCTCAACCTGACTTTGCCTGCACACAACAGTTAACAAGCAATAGGCAGAAACCTGCATCCACCTGCAGAGATGTGTATTTACAATCACAGATCCATTTACTTTGTTCATATTTTAGCTATGTTTTATTTTATAAAAGGAATTTCAGGGAATTGAACAAGAGAGTGCCTCAGAAATCCTTCAAAGAACAAAAGGGCAGGATCTACAGGCTCCTAAGTATTAGCAGCTTACAGAGGTGACATCTGTTTAAGAAGGAAACAAAGCTGACACACATAAGATAAAATACATGCTATATACTATATATGACATATGCCCACAAAAGTATTTTGGTTTAAATCCACACATCATAGTAAGTGATACAAAATTCCAAGTAGGAACCAAAGTTTCAGGGTTTGGTTCTTTGAATTGCCTGCATCTGTGAAGCTAAATATTTAAATCCCCATTAAAAGATTAGTGTTAAAATGGTTTCCACTGAGAAGGACAAAGCCACTTTGTAAGATGATTTTCACACTTGAGAATAAAGTAAAAGGAATAAGTCCAACCTGTTAGTATATAGACTGGATAGGTAGTCTGCAAGATGGTTAGGAAACTGCTAAGAGGTTGCACTCTGGGTGGTGATGAGTGGCTCTTACTCAGGCTAGCAGTCTGTAACAACTGGTGTTCCCCAGAGATGGCCCCATATCACTCACCTCTTGCCCTGGACTGGACTGGAAGAACCCTCACCAGACTGTGTGGTGAAGTGGACACATCACTAGGGAGAGACAATCCTACAGAGAATGCTGGACAGGCTGGAAGAGTGCACTGTCAAGATCAGTCTGAAGTTTAACAAAGACAAGTGAAAAGCCTGTACCTGGGATGACATAACCAAAGAGCTCAGTATAAGCTAGGACTGTGAGTTTGGGGAGCAGCCTTGATGGGAAGTCCTGGTAGACAACCTAAATAAACATAGATTTGGCAGTGTGCTACTGCAGCAACAAAGACAGAACTGATCCTGATCTGCATCCCTAGGGATATTATTAGCACAGGTATAAATAGGATCATCCCAGTCTTCTCAGGGCTTGTCAGACCACTCCTGGAATATAATTTCCAGTTCTGGTCCTCACAATTCAAGAAAATCATGGACAGAAGAAAAGAGTGCAAAGGAAGGCCACAAAAATGATCAAATATAAGAAAGATTTTTTTTTTTTTTTTTAACAGGGAGAACAACCCTTCACTTGAATGACATCCCCAGGAGAATTCAGTGTCCCTGTCTCTTGAGATTTTCTAAATGCAATTGGACATAGTGCTGGATAGTTCAATAGGAGCCCTCTGTCCTATGAAAGGTTGGACTCCATGAACTTTTGAGTCACTGACAACTTTCATGATTCCATGATTTCATGACCTTTTCACAAGCAGATTTGATATTTCATGTCAGGTAGTCAAGTATGTAAAATGAAATATGCCAATGTAGGGCATATGAGGAAAGAGAAAGGCAACATGGTTCTTTTGACAGTGGCAAACAATATCTAAAAAATTGTGGCTGAAAAAGTCTTTCAAGGATTTCTTCATCATGCAGTTCTACATATCATTTGAATTAGGATGAAGTCTTGCATTGAGATGCCTGTCTCAGCTGGGAAACAATAGCTTTTGGCTAGAGTTGACAAAGAACAACTTTCTGAACACTCAGCTTTAACTTTTTAATTTTCCTTTTTTTTTAAACATGGCTACTTCTCAGCAGCTTCAAAAGAAGTTCGAACATGCTGTTCTAAAGGAGGGCTATGCATTGAGGCAGACTGGTCATACCATTACATGACCAAAGGTAACATTGTTTTATTTCCTCCCATTTTCCCATTACCTGACAATGCAGTAACTCCTTATTGTCACATCTCCAAATTAGATTTCTGGTCTATCTACAGTGTCAGCTGCATAAAGGTCAAGTAGTTAGCTTTGGAGCTGAAAACGTAGTCCACTTCTGTCTGCTAGAATGTCTGATTTTTCATGTTAGCATATTTTCAACCTAAGCTAAACTCTTCTAGCTCTGACACTGGAGGTTTAGACTCACGGAGGATGTTTGCGACTACAGAGTACCATTTGGAGGACAATGAACAATTTCTAAAGGATTGAATCCGCTTAGGACATTATCTCCTTACATTTCAGTTACTGAAGATGAGAATTACTTGATAAATCACTGGCTGGATTTAGATCATATGGGAAAAAGGTAATCACAGGATGTGTAATTGAAAGAATTGTAATTATAATAGTTATATAAAAGACTGATGTCATTGCTACTATCAGCTTTTTCTTTGCATGCAAATGTTTTCCTTTTGTGGACGTCCTTTCATATTAAGTTGGAAAGATGTTCTAATACTTCAATCTTGTTCATTATATTCCAGATTAGTTGTATTTGTTATTTTATTTTGTTATTTGCCATGAGAAATGCAGACTTCAGAATTCTTGAGTCCTCTCTCAGAAATGAAAAAAGGGGCTTTGAATGATTTCTAGCTAGATTAGAAGTGGTGAATCTAAGCTTGAATTCTGATCCTTACATAACAATGTACCTGGTAAGTACACTGCACCTCCATCCTGTGGGATAAAAACAAGAAGTTTTTAGGTATTAGAACTTTTGAGAAATCTTTCAGTTCAGACTACTCCCTGAAAGTTCTGAAGTTGTGTCAAATACACATTCTATTGAAATTAGGGGGTTTTAGTTTGCATTCTTTCTCTTGCCACCATCTCTTTAAAATATTTGGTGATTTTATGGTTCCTTCCTTCCTTCCTTCCTTCCTTCCTTCCTGGAATCCTTCCTTCCTTCCTGGAATCCTTCCTTCCTTCCTTCCTTCCTGTAATCCTTCCTGGAATCCTTCCTCTCCTTTCTTTTTGTTCCTCCCTTCTTTTCTCCCTCCTTCCAAAAGACTTACCAGTCTCCTGAGAAACCAAAGCTTCTGTCAATTGGTTTGCTGAGAAACAGGTAGGTATACCTGAGTATCCATATAATATTTTTCTCAGTCATACCACCTTATTCTCCTCCACTGATAAGCTATTAAAATCAAGGGCTGCACATTCATCCTGTTGCCTGTCCCCTCAGACACACAGGATCTTTCAATGCTGCAGCTGCTCACACCTGCTGTACTGCATTTAGGCTTACAGTCTTTTACCCTGTTTTTGGTTTTCTGATACCTGGCATTCTGCACTAATATATACATATACATATACATATACAGACTTTTCCTGGCTCTCTTTCAGTTTGGGAGTTCACAAATGGTAGGTTCATCAACTGCATAGATTTTCTCTTTTTAGAAAAGGAGACATAAGGACAGAGAGAAGAAAAATTCTAAAAGAAAGGGTAGCTGTACAACACATGCATACAAATGCTTGATTAACCCTTTCCTAGGAATAAACTTGGTTAGTGTGTTTTGCCCTAGTAAATTATTTTCTGATCTATTTGTAATGCTTGCTAGAAGATACTTTCATCTTCTGTACATACCAAGTCTGAATTCCAGCCTTTTTTGATCATTCGGATGCACTAAAGGCTACAAACTCAAACAAAATCCCTCACTCACACGACTCATTTTTTAACACCATGATCTTCATCTTTGAAACTAGAAGTATCAGGTTCTTTACTGTGATAAATATTCAATGATACAGAACTTGCCTGTTAAGTGACTCCATCTCACCTGGCTCTATTATGATGTGCCTTGTCTTCCTATATGTCCTCAATCAACAGATATTTATTGTTCCTTAAATCTTAAAACACTGATTGACTCAGAACCCCCCAAAAAGAACCCATTTTTTATTCTCTTCCTACAAAGAAGGTATTTTGCTTTTTTCGGCTTTTCTTAAGCCAAAGAATTCTATACTTTCCTATTGCTCTCAGTGCAACAGGAAGTGTAAGCTTATTCTGAAAATGGGTTCATAATACTGCAGTGCAAAACTGCTCAACAGACTCTATTTAACACTGAGATTTACCGATTGACATCTGGTTGAAATAATTAGTGAAAATGACAGCATAGGTGGCTGAAGATATAAATGTTGAAGTCAAGATACATGACAAATTCTTGCACAGTCTTTCCCCATAGCATTTCCAGTATCTCCTTATACAGTGATTGGGAAAAAAAAAAAAGTATTATTTTCTCATCAGTATTTTCACAGTTGACCTGTGTGTGTCCCAGTCACAGTAGTCAGTTCTGGCTCTTTCTCACAAGCACAAGTGAGTAGGCAGTATCCACTTTTTGAATTGTAAAAATTCTCACTACTATTAATTCACTTTTGTCCTGTGAGCTGTTCTCTTCTGAAGTGTATAGATTCTGTGATCTGAAAAAATCTTCACTGCTCTCTGCCCTTAGAATATCAGCTCTAAATGAGCAACAAAGCAGACTGGATACTTCCTGAGAATTTCAGCATTCTCTCAAAGAATTTCCGAAGAAACTAAGGTAATCTCTGTCTTCTCTATATCTTCACCAGGACACCCACAGTTTCACTGCAGTGGTCCCATATTTCCCCTACTTTTCCTTTTGCTGCTGATGTACTTATAGAGACCCTGCTTGTTGTCTTGATATCCCTTGCCAGACTCAATTCCAGGTGGGCCTTGGCCTTCCCTGTTGAATCCCTGTATATTTTGAGGATGTTCCTACATCCTCCCGTGTAGCCTGTCCCTTTTTAAACATCCCATAAATTTCTTTACTGTGTTTGAGATTTACTAGAATTCCCTTATCACTCATGCAAGTCTCCTTTTGCCTCATTTTTTACTCATGGGGATACACTGGTCTTGAGCTTGGAGGAACTGATCTTGAATATTGACCAGCTCTCTTGGATACCTTTCTCTCTTCTAGACCCACATCCCATGGTATTCCTCTATGTAGGTTTCTGAAGAGGTTGCTCTCCAGAAGTTTAGTGATCTAGTCCTGCTTGCTGCTTTTTTGCTTCCATGCAGGATCCTGATTTCTGCCATCTCATGGTCACTAGAGTGAAGGCTACCCCCAAACTTTCATATCTTCAACCAATCCCTCCTGGCTTTTTAGTGCAAGGCCCAGCAACACACCTTTCCTTGTTGGCTCTTCCACTCCTTGTGTCTCTATCATCAGAGATCTGTGGGAACTTTCTGGACTTATTGTGCTGAATTGTGCTGTCCCTCCAAAAAATATCAGGGAAATTGAAATTCCCCAGGAGAAACAGGGCTTGTGAGTCTGAGGCTACTTCAGCTCTTCGCAAAAATCATCATAAACTTCCTCCTCCTTTTTACAGGTGGCCTGTAGTAAACATCCACAACAGTCACCTATATTAATCTGTCCCTCAATTCTTCTTACCCATAAATTCCCAACTCTTTTGTCTGCCCCTGCAAAGAGTTTGATAAATAACTGTTCCTCTCTCACATTTCCTTCAGTTCTTTTTTCCCTCTTGGCTGGTCTGAGCTTTTTCTCAGTCTTTCTCCCTTCTCCTTCTCCTTCTCCTTCTCCTTCTCCTTCTCCTTCTCCTTCTCCTTCTCCTTCTCCTTCTCCTTCTCCTTCTCCTTCTCCTTCTCCTTCTCCTTCTCCTTCTCCTTCTCCTTCTCCTTCTCCTTCTCCTTCTCTTCTCCTTCTCCTTCTCCTTCTCCTTCCTTCCTGGAATCCTTCCTTCCTGGAATCCTTCCTCTCTCCCTTATATTTTACTTCTCTCTATTTCATTGCTGTATTTTACTTTATTTCTCTTTCTTTTACTGTATTTTCACAGTTACATAATAAGTTCCAGATATACCATAATTAAGGCCCTAGAAAGCTTCACAATGAAAGCTTCAGTGAAAGTCAGTTTTAAGTGGAAAGGAATTTCATCAGTTACTTGCTTTGATTTGTAAGCTCATCACATGTATTACTTCTCCTAAATAAAACCAGACACACCTAGCAATTTATCATGTGAATGTTCACATTCATAAATTTCCTGTAAATGTCCAACAAAGCTATCTAGACTGGAAAAGCATGCATGAGTCTCATCAGATTTTTTTAATGAAGAAATGAGTTGTAGCTATATAAGAAGAGAAATTACCATGCTACAAATAATACCTGGGAAGAAATGAAGGAATAGCATGAAAATATTAAGCAAAAGAAATTAGAAGTATTTCCTGTTTTATTGTTTCAGCACAGCACTACTTACCTATTATACAGAAGCAAACAATTTTAAAATGTCCAATGATTTTAAACTATGCTTCAGAATATGCATGTCCTCACAGAAAGTGTACTCAGTTTTCAGCAATGATGACTGAGTATTGCACTAATTTTTTAAGGATAATGTTTGCAAAATAAAAGAAGAAAACAATTTAATAGTTTACATCAGTTACTCGTGATTGGACCTGTTTCAAGACATTTTCCATGAAAGACTTCCAAATGTTTCAGACACATGAGACTTAGAATGTGCAACAAATCAGTCATCATAAAATCACCACTAACATGAACTGAAGGATTTAACAGACAAATGCACTCAGAAAGCATCATACATGTTCAAGATATCAATTAGCATTCAACTTAACATGATACCACAGTAGGCAAAGATATTATTAATTTATCTCACCATCAGTCAATATAGTTCCTACTTTGGTAAGAGGCAGTGAATAAAAGATATATCTGTTTATAGAGAATATTCAGGATGTGATAGGATAAACACAGCTTTCATATTTCCTGACACCCCATGCAACTCTTTCATCATAGAGATAAGTCTACATGGCTGACCTTATTCTTTAAAAGCCATGAGTCCCTTTCACAGTGTACACTGCAGCTGTAATGCTTATGTAAAACACTTTGAGCTAGCAGCAAGGCTTTCATTAGGTTTTTTTAAGCAGTTTTAATATTTTTTCACTGCTGCTAGAAGTACTGATAATGCATACATATTAGACAAGTCATTCATATGAGATGTCATATTTGTCCTGGATAACAATGATGTGAAAATGGGAGAAAGCTTGTCAACATCATTCAATTTCCATTATGTAAATTTCATACTGTTTTATAATGTTTTTAATTTAAGCCACCCCCAGAAAAAATCTTTTAGAGCAGTGCACACATTTGGAACAGCACCCTCCCTTTTTTAAGAAGATCTGTCCAAACAAAACTTCCACATACATGCACTTTAATTTTGATATTACACAAACAAAATGAAAATTCCCATTCCTGCTTTTTGTTTGCAGTGTGGATTTGGAAAGATTAGAATATTCAAAACCAGACTAATCTTCTTATGCTTATATTTAGTGATGCATTAATGGCTGTTCATGATCATTTTGGGAGAACTCTACAGTGTTACTTTCTAGATTTACAGATTAAACTCTGAATTTAACAAAGTGCTCAGTAGTGACTTCATTTGACTGTAATGGTGTTATTCTCAGTGTGTCACTGACATCAACTTCTTTGTCTTAAATGACCTTTAACACTTTTAGGAAAGCAATATCCATATGCCCCATGGTCTCCTTGCCTGCATTTTTTCTAGCAGCAAAGTCAGTTCTAGAGTAGAGACAACTCTTTTTTCAGTGTGGGTTCCACTCAAATGTTCCAAGATTTCTGTCTCATTCCATGGCTTTCAGGTGAGAAGAGCAAGAAGTACGCATTCTCAACTATAATTAAAATGTAACACCTCCTGAAATCAAGGTCTTCCAAATAAGAGATCAAAATATTGAATATAAAACTGTCTATCACATTTCCCTAGTTTCCCTCCAAAATCCAAAGCTGACTATGATCTGTGGGCCAAGTGAACTGTTTGAAGGCCACTGTGAAACTATTCTTTATTTATCTGCCTAGTGCTTTAGCTCTAGCAGTCATAGTGAGCATCTTAGCTGCTGGTAAACTAAAGGCTAAGGCTGATAAAGATTTAAAATGAAATTTTTGTTAGACCTATAGGAACTTTATTTCCATTTGACAGTTGTTCTAGAACTAACTGTGTTGCAGGAAGACCAGGCAGGGTAGTAGACTTAGAGTTTTTTGTTGTTCTTAGGGTCTGCTTGATATCCTCATCAAAAAATTATACTGTTTTTAATCAACTGTTCCAAACATCCATAGTACCTGCCTTTCACTCATATAACTTCTGTATACCATAGCTGACAACTTATGATCCCATTTAAAAAAAAAAAAAAAAAAAAAAAGACCCCCACACTGTATCTATGATGACTGTAGAATTAAAGCTCACATTGTCTCATAACTATTTAAAGCTAGTTGAAACACCATTGGCTTCAACTGTGACTTAATTGTCATGCTCCCATAATTTTGAGTTTAAGGATGTCACAGCATCTTTTGAAGAAGCATAATACTGTCAGAGAGTGACAAATTATCATGCAGGCTACAATTCTGCTTAGTAAAGCTCCCAGCTTGTCCCTTGTTAACATTCCAGATACAGAAGCACCTCTGCTTCTGATTTGCCTAAACCACACCAGCATGCAGTGCACTAAACTCTTCAAAGGCAGCTGCCCTTAACCTTTCATGTTTCAGTGCTTTTGTATTCCTTTCAACAAAACTTAAATGTTCCTGCTTACTTCATTGCCAGTCCCAGGGCAGGTCTGATACATAGCACTTCAGCCAGAATTTGTTTTGTCCTTCACAACTATCAGCTTCTCCTATAAGGCTGCAATTCTTCCAAGAATATGTGTACACATAGAAACACACATGAAGACACACACATGCATCACAGATTTACATCACCACTGTAAGATACAGTGCTGTGTCTTGCCTCAGGAGACAGCACACTCCTGCTCCTTTTCAGAGCAGGGTCAGCTACAGCAGGTGGGCCAGGGAGGAACATGTCCAGGCAAGTTTGTATATAACCAAGAATGGGGGTTCCTCAGCTCTGGGAAACCTTTGCCAGAGTTTGACCCCAGTAAAAAATGGGGTTTTAATGTTTAACTGGAATTCTGGATTTTTTTTTCAGTTTGCATTCTTCCTATGTCACTAGACACCACTGAAAACACTCTGGTTCACCCAATATAATATTTATCTATTTTTATGATCTTTCTGAGCCCATTCTTCTCCAGATTAACTCTCCCAGTGCTCTCAGCCTTCCTCCCCACACTCCCTCCTCCCCATCATGACAAATGCTCCAGTCCCTTCAACATCTTTGTGATCCTCTGATGTACTGAAAACACTTCAGTATATCTGTTTATCTCTGGGAAGCCCAGATCTTCATACAGCCCATGGATGTGGCAGAGAACAAGAACCAAGTGCCTTGATCTGCAGACAGTAGTCTTCATAATGAAGCCCACAGGACTGCTGGCCTTCTTTTTGGGAAGGGCACAATGTTCGACCATGGTCAATGAATGTGATGCCCACTGGGATTATTTGTCACATCACCTTCTTAGATACTGAGGTGTGGTATACTGCCCAGTTGTTCCATGGATCCTTCTTTTTACTATTCCTGGAAACAGGAACCACACTTGCATTCCTCAAGTCCTAGGATGATGTACGAACTGAGGGATGAAGATAAAATTCCTATATATGGAAATTCCATGCTGGTACAAGTAAGCAATAACAGGGTTTTTTGGACATAGCTCAGGCTGTTAAGGATGTTCTGGTTGGTGAGGAAGTGGAGTCCTTCATTCCTCTACTCAGAAAATTCAAGATGGCAGGTCTGAAGAATTAGTCATCTTTTCTAAATGTATTCACATATGTCGACTTGAAAGAACCATCTCCTCTCACTTCTTTATGATATTAAGTACACTTCTAAAAGTACATGTAATGTAGCATTGATTATGCATGTTTCTGCATTTCTCAGCCAAGAAAAGATCCTCTTCAAACTGTAATTGATATTACAATGCTTTACAACTGACTACAGATTTTTCAGTTACAATACACTGCTGTCAGCAGAAGGGCAATATTTTCACCTTTCACACTTTTCATGAAACCCAAGTCCTGCTGCTTCATTTACTTCCATGCCTGTGGAACTAAAGATCACAATTACAACCTAAGGGAGCTGCAAGGATGGAGGAGTGGTTTCTCTGAATTTTGGGGTTTTATTGAAGTCAAAATATTTCTGAACATAACAGTTGGAATTGAGGCTGAAAGGGCTCGGATTTTATGGTAGGGAAACTAGTAGTTCTATACTTGGAGGAATGAATGAGACTTTGCTTCCTAGACTGTGGATGCATTCTCTGATGTTTGATAGTGTGTCACAGATGATAGACCTTTTTTCTTTAAGTTAGATTATTAATAGCTTTTCTACTTTATGTGGCTATTCACTTTCTTGATAATGCTTCAGCGTATGCTATTGCTTTAACCAAGGGAATATTTCTCATTCACTTGTTTTCATTTACTCTACTCCTTTGAAATTTGCAATATTTTGATGAGTTTCAATGACATTTGGAAAAGGATTAAAAGGATTCTAAAGAAGGAATAAAAGGAGGCTACATACACAATATGAGGGGGAAAACAGTTTTAAATTTGAACCACAGATTTTGCCTGAGGAAATTAAGTTGGAAAATGACACACCTTTACCTAGTGTCTTAGCCTCAGTTCAGGGGGTAAATGAAAGTACATACTGTGCTGCTGTGCTTGAACAGAGAGCATTTTTGGAGTGAGAAGAGGCAGGTCTTTCTTCTCATCTATATATTTCTACTGTGTCACTTGTGTTAGCTTCTGAAGAATAAAAAGAAAAAAACAGTAGGCACTAACCCATACCTTACTCCTAAATAGCCGTGAAGGGCTTTCCATGCTTACAGATTACAAATAGATAATGCACAGGCTAAGGTCTTCCATCTTCCCTCACACAAACAATATCAGAGGGCATTAGAAGTGGAGAGTGTTAGTGGAAGGTCTGATTTTTGGGCATACATGAAAAGAGTGTGTGTTCAGTTGTGTTCTGAACACAGTAATTTCATTCCTATTAATATCATCAGAGAAACATCAGCTGAACTCACAATAAACACTTGCACCAGTACCTTTACATTTCCAACACTGCTTCTCAGTGTTTAATTCTGCTAGAAAGAGAAAATTCTGTCCTGCAGGTGGGTTGTAGTCATGGCAAGTAATCTATCTCCTTTTCAATCATATTCAGTTTACAGTATCATCTTGGTATCCTAGTCTATAAATATTGTCTGTAAGCTGGGACCAATGCTATTTTCTCCACAAAATATGAAACATGGGTAGCGTCAAGATCTTATATTTCTCCACTGGATATCCTGTACTGATATTATCTCATCTTTGCTGCTTCTGGTGTTATAATTCCTGCTTTTGTAAAAGGAATACCTATTTTCAAATTTCTCTCAAGCTCTCCTTTCATATTTTGTATTGCTAACGCTAACTTCAAGACACTATAGAAACACAAATTAACTCTTCTATATTGAGGAACGAGGTAATAAAAAAAAAAGGCCCTCAAAACTATTTTTAGGAGAGGTACCAGATAGTTCTAGCTGCTGTCTAGTGGGACTTTAGATGTAGCTTCAAACCCACCCAGACAAGAAATGACAATCCACAGCCAGAGTAAATTGCTTTCCAATATGTATTATTAATAAAAAACCTGATGAAATCCCAGACTTTTCCTGGTGGCTTCCATGCCACCATGCCTTCCAGCCTGCAAGTCATAGCCTTAAACCTGCAAGACACATTAATCTTTCAAAAATTAAATAAGGAAAAGATATTTAAACATTGTCCAAAATATCAGAGTAGAACCTTGTGTTTTCTGTTAATATGATCAAAAATAAGTTCAGTATTAGATGAGGTACACTGAAAATCTTAGATTTAGCTCTTTGGTAGACAGTTTACTAGGTCAAGGAAACATGCAGATTTTTCTTAGTTATACAGTACAAACTGATTTGTATCTCATTCATATAAAGTAATAAATAAGGGAAAATGTCCCTCCTGTCCTCTATAACCCTTTTTTTCCTGATGATGTTTTTCCTAATTGACACTGTATGAACTCATGGATGACACCAGTCTAACTTTTTACATTAAAAGATAAAGCTTCAATTATTATGCAGAACTGAAGAGAGAGGTTGATTTGCCAGTGTTGAAATTACTGTGACTGTGTGACCCAGAAACAAGCATGATTACAAAAATGTTGTCCTCTGAAACTTAGGGATAAATAAAAGCAATATTTGATTGTCAAATCATGCCTCAAAAGCCTTTGAACTAAACCCCACACCATATTAGAAAATACAGCATTTGACGGACTAATGGAAGTGGATGGGCCATGGACCTGAACTAATGTCAGCTGAAGTCAATAAAACGGTTTCCATTCTCACCAAAACAATTACTATCAATCTTATATCATGATGTGCAATGTCATAGATCTATTAGTAATTGAAAAGTTTTTGTTCCTTGCTAATACTTGGAAAACTGCAGTTTTGCCTGCCAGGAAATACAGGACATTGTAACACAGACCATTACTAGGACTAGAGCAAGTTAATAGTGAGAAGATTTCTATGGAAAAATACCAAGTGTGGAGTTGTTAAAAAGTTTGCAGAAAGATATTTGTTTCTGTCACCTCAAAGAGAAGGATATTTCTAAACACAGGGAAATAACATATATTTAATTAGTTTAAATTAAAAATAATATGCAAAAGGGAATTCATTAGACCAAGGACTCTTTCAGACCTGTGATCTAAGCAAAAGGACTAGCAAATACAACTAAAAGGCTGCATGTGTAGTCTTTTCATTTAAAATTTTTCTTAGTGTAGGCTGAGACAAGAGACATCAAAACCTGAAACAGTAGAGCAAATTGAACTACTGTGTAGCAACGCAGTTAACTGCCAAATTTAAACTACTGATCTGGATCCTACTTCTTGAAGGAAAGGGTGACATTTGATTTCTTCCATTTCTTGGAAACCTTTCCTGATCTCCACAGTCTCTCAAAAATGATTGAGTTTGATTCTCACAATTACATGGTCCAGCTCCCCCACTCAGAGTGTGTACATGCCATTAGGACATGTGGACTTGTGTGAAATCAGGTTGTTTAAAAGTCCACTGTTCTGATCTTTCTCCAGCTGAAGAAAATTTTCAAATACACTGATCTCAGGGGCCTGGAAATTGTTGGAGGCTTGTCTTACCAACAATAACTGAGCTGAAGAGGGCACTGAAAGTTTTGGCATTTTATCCATCCTCTATTCCGAGATCTCTTCCGTGTTCATCAGTGGATGTTCCTGTGAAGACCATTTGCAGCTAATATACCTGTAGAAATCATTCTTGTGTTTCTTTATGCTCTTCACTAAGTTCTATTCCAGGGAGGCTTTATCTTTTCTAATCCCACACACTTCTGCGCTCAAGAAATATCTTTTTCTATTCCTCCAAGATCACCTCCCCTTCTTCATATGTTTTCTTAGAAGCAACTGGCCCATCCATGTATCCTTCTGTCATCTTTACTTTACTTCCCACAAACAGGGGTTAGCCATTCCTGAGCCTGAAGTAAGTGATCCTTGAAAAATCAATGAATTCTCTGGACTCTTCTCCATAATGATTTTTCAGGGGATTCTTCCAAGCCAGTCCTTGAAGATGTCAAAAGCTGCTCTCATGAAGTCCAGAACTGTGGTCTTTTTTCTGCCTTGTTCCCTCCCCTCAGGATCCTCAATTTCACCACTTTGTGGTCACTGCAGTTAAGGCTGCCTTTGACCTTCACACCCTCAGTGAGTCATTCTTTGTTTGTGAGTAGAAGGTCCAACACATCTCCTCTTCTCATTAACTCCTTTACCTTTTAGGTAACTACCATTGATGCTCTTCAGGGATGTCATGGAGTGCTTTTTCTTCCTCTGTGGTGTTTCTCCAGATGATATCAGAGTAGTAGCTGCTAACCATACCTCTGTCTGCCACTTCTGACTGATTATACCAGCTCCTAAAAGAGCTCTTGGAGTTGACTGAGGTAAAATGCACCCAAAACAGCAAATCCATGAAAATTAAATTTGAAAACAACAACAACAACAACAAACAAACAAACAAACAAACCTGCTTCCAACACCCACCCCGAACTGAACTGACCAAACCAAACCAAACCAAACCAAACCAAACCAAATCAAACCAAACCAAACCAAATAACAAAAAGTGAGGAAAGTAAAGTGAAAACATGAAAGAGAAAGAAACATGCATTTTTTTACTTTCATCACCATCAGTTACATGATCTCCCTCCTTACTAGCATGGCTCCTTTCCTTGATCCTGAAATACATGTTTCTCAGGCTGTATTTCCCAAGGAGGGCCCACTCTGCTCATCTGCCTTTTCTCTTTCTGCGTTGACACTGCTCAGAAACTGCAGTCATGCTTTGTCATTTTGTTTTCACCTTTCTTTCCCTATTGCAAGCCTATTTATTTCCACCTAATTGAGGATGTCAGATTATAAAACTGTCAAATGAAGGACTTGTTGTCCTGTATGGTGGGGCAAATATTTTTGTGGTTAAATTGATGACATGCCCATGCATTTCAGGCTCCCTAAATACTTTATCCAGTCAGGAATTAAACAACTATATTGTCCTTCATAAAACCCCACCAAAAATTAGTGGCACTAAGTATATTTCTTGATCTTGCTACAAGTATACTTGTCCCTTTCTTACTTAATTGTTTATGCTTACATAAACATGAATGATAATTAAACCACTGAATTTCTGCAGTTGGAATAGATGGATGGTCTGTGTGCTGGGTCTGATTGGGATGAGGTACTTTGAGATAAGGATAGCCAATGAATTTCAAATGCCCCATGTCCAAATTCTTGTTTAATCTCACCTTTCCAGGCTATTTTCTAAGGACATGGTAAAATGCCCTAAATCAAGTTGTTTTATAAATGATAGCTTCCTTTGTTATACTGGAAAACTGATCACATAGTAGTTGTTCATACCAATCCACTCAATCCCAATAATTTAATTATAGTTGCCAGCATCTTTTTTATTTGCAATGACATTGAACCTGTTGGTACTATTGGATTATTTTGTGCTGCATTATGCCACACATTTGCTCTAACACCATCTTTTGTAATCAGGTCAAGTAACTGTAAAATATTTTGTTTATTTACTGATTCTATGGACCCATCACAGCCTCTCAGTGCTAATTCTTTCTCTCCAGGCACAAAAGATAATTACTTCTATTACTGTCTGAAATAACATATTTAATTGACAGTCATATTCTGAAGATGTCCATTAGTTCAATGGCACCACAGCTTCCGTGTGACAGGGATTGAGTGTATAATTTATTTATCCTTGAAACCCCAGTAGAACACTAAAACCTGATGAACAGTAAAGCACAAATTTCTACTCCGTTTTTCAGCAGGTTTTAAGAGAGACTAAAGAATGCTAAATAATCTTGACACTGTAGAGGAGCTAGGAGGGCAGAGATACTCAAGAAGTTGTAAATGTCCTTCTAGATATTGATGGCTTTTGTCAATGGTTTCACAAGGACAAGGAAAAATGAAGCTCTGCATAGCATCTTATGTGAAAAGTTGAGAGAGATAATTCTACTAGCAGATGCCCTAATTTACCTGTGCATGCACAGATAGTGCCAGTTTCATAGAAGGTCAGATTTCTTACAACATAATAATCACTATAAGGTAGCTATTTAGATTTAGGCGAAGATTTTGTATTGTGCTGCCCCCCAGATTATGCCTTCAAGTACAAGAAAAAAACAAAACAAAACAACAAAACCCACTACAAAAAATTCCACACCAAAAACAAAAGAAAAAAGCATCCTCCTGTACAAGTTATAGACTGTGTATAATTTCTTTCATCCTTTCAGAGGCCTCCTGTGTTATTTTATACAACACTAATTCCTCCCCTACATGCCCTTCCCTTGAGTCAGTACTTAGCCTGGAAGAACACCTGGTTACTCAGGTTTTTAACTCTGGGTGTTACTCTGGATTTGTTTATAAATGAAGACTTTATTTTGGGGGGGTTTGGAGTGTTGTGTGTTTTGGTTTTTTTGGCTCCATTTGTTTGGAGTTTTTTTGGTTGGTTGGTTGGTTGGTCAGTCAGTTGGTTTTTTAGTAAATTGGATATGTTCCTGTTCTCTGTGATAAACTTAGTGTTCTCAAAACCTCTTTTTAATTTTTTTTTATTTGAGTTTGACCAGTTTTGATAATCCATTTGTAAGGCTTACTTTCTTACTGCCTAAAGATCTTTTCCAAGTCCAATCTCCTCTGCTGGCACACACAATAATATAAAAATCATTAGGTACATACACATACTAGCATACAGAAGACTATAATTTCAGAGATATGATGACTATTTTGAAATACAAATTAGTCAACAAGTGTGCAGTTTCATGATCACTTATTTGCTCTTTTCATTGAGTCCTGACAATATGGGAAAATATATTTTTTCATGCATATTTCACACAGTCTACATTTAAATTAAACTAAAATTAAATTAAATTAAATTAAAATGGAATCACCAATGAGTGTGTGTATATTTGTAGATCTTTTGTCATTTTAGGTAGGATCCATGTATACAATAGATCCTCTAGTTCAGAAATGTAAACCAGGAATAAACAGTAGTAGAAAAACATGATGCCAAAATATTTATCATAAAGGGTATATCTTCTGCTTTAATTTCTCAACTTATAAATTTACTTATTTACTTATTATAAGCAATTGTGTTCTTTCTATGTTTTATGATGTTTTGCTTTCCCCTCTACTTCCAGTATTTTTGTGAATAGTTAGAATAAGCTAGACATTATTTTTCCTACATTCACTCCAAGACATCCAAAATTTAATTAAAATTTTCAAGATAATATTTCTGCTGCATATCTGCAGAGACATTAAGCACAAACAACTTGTTTGACTCAGAGACAAAGAATGGAAAACAAGTGCACTTTACCTGGAAACCCTGACAGTCTCTTTCATGATATCTGCCCTTGGTCATCCACTTTGAATAGAGAAGTTGTTGTAAGCACCCAAAAGCACTGGATATCAGAAATGCTACAGTTAAAAATAGCTATTATTAAAGACCAAAAACATCCAACATTTTGAAAATTGTAGAAAACTGTGTACTTCACAGGAAAAAAAAGGTGTCACTGGCTAGTGTAATTACTGCTAAAATTAATGAATGCACTTTTTTTTTGTGATGAAGGTAATCTTTCTGGACTATCCTTCCCTCATTTTGCATCAAAGTACTGCACCATATACAGAAGTTGTGGAGTGGATATTTTAAGTCTAATGTAGTACGGACAAAGCCATAACTCACAAGTTACTGGGTAAGATACTGTAATAGATAAGGCTTCCCTTTACACAGTTGTATTTTCATGGACTTGATAGAGGAAAGTAATGCCTCCAAGAGAAAAAAAATTCACTGGTGTGATCTAGTTTCTTCTTAACCTGATTTTGGGAGGCATAATTAATTAGACTTTATTCCAGATTCCTAAATTGCAAAGCACTTCATAGTGGCAGGTTACATTATAAAATAATGCTCTTGCTTGAGAACAGTAATGATGAATATCTTTTTTCTTCTTACTGCTGGACCTGCAGTAATCTGGTAAGCTAACAACCACTTGCAAAGTTTGGCCATCTCCTCAATTTTCAACCAGTGACCCAGAGGACACAGAAAAGCTATAAGCAGTATTCCAAACTCTGTGAGACCTTTGCCTTTCTTGTTAGGTGAAAGCCCATGGGGAATGCGCAAAAGCTCATGTTATAAAGGATTGATAGCACAGCTTTGCAGGGTCAGCTGAAAACAAATTCTTTGCAGTGTGTTAAAGTCTTATTAACAAGGACTCTTACGGGGAAAAAAAAAAACTAACAACAACAACAACAACAAAAACCTATAAAAAAAACCCCACACCATAAAACCACCAAATTAATATTCCTTAATAAGAGTGGCAGACCAGCCTTCTTATTTGACATCCTTTCTGTCCTTGGATGCCAGGAATACTGTCTGTACAGCAGCAGGTTACCTCCAGCAGTAATAACTACTAGCACTGGAGGAGAAAAGTTCTTTCTGCATGTAGAGCAGGTTATTGATACTTCCTATCACACCTGTATGTCATGACTGAAATGAACAGTAAAGTGAAGTTAATAATAAAAAAGCAACTCTTTTGTGAATGTTTTCAGAAGCCATTTCCAACAGTCATTTGAAGATGTGGTGTCTGGGAGGACTGAAGCTTGTCATTCTCCTTGATGTTTTTGAGAAAGAAGAAATCATACTGTGTAGGACAGAATGCTGGTGCCTCAAACAACACCCTGAGTGGTCCTTTCCACTGCTACAGACACAGGGCTCCATGTTGTGTGCAACTCTCTAGTCAGTTTCCACAGCTGATATGTGTATGGGAGATAGTAGGATGTGCTCCACTGAGTCAAGATAAAGCAGGTTATTGCTAAAAGAGGGGAGTGAGTCAAAAATCTCAGACAACATTGAACTGATGAATGGGCTTCTCAACTATTCCCAGTTTGCTTTCTAAACTCCAGCATTCTGAATGCTCTGGGAATACAATGCCACTTCTGCTGTTTTTCCACCATTTTACCTTCTTTGTGCAAATATATTTTGCTCATTTTCTTCTGACAGGGACATTGTCTTGAACATGTGTGTCACAGTAATATGTGCCAGTCTTGCCCTCCCTGCCTTGGTAAGTTCTGCCTGAAACCTAGAGTTGGTGAAAATGCTACTGTTCATCTGATGGAAGGAATACATCTACAGACTGCCATCAGAAGACTTGTTGCATTCTTGCCCAGTTTTCCTTCAATTACAAAATTTGTATCTAGGATATTCTAATATGGATAGACTCAACAAGATTCTGCAACTTCTAAGACAAGCTGGAGAGTCAGTGAATCTGCAGCCCAAACAATGCTGTACAGCTCACTCAAGTTTTCAAGAACCATACACATGTAAGGAAACAAATACATCAACTGAAGTCTGTCCCAGAAGTCTGCCTAATTCTTGAGTATATATGAATGTTCATAACACATGCCCACCTGGACTTGTATTAAGAGAGCACAGCAGGTTAAAAACTTCTCTTGTCCCTGATGTCAAAGTAGTAGCAGGTGAGGATGACTACTGACAGCGCTGAAAGTGGGAGCTAGGCACTCTTGATGGCTTTTGATCACTGAAGTGACATCGTGGAGTGCCTGTGTTAATCTACATGACTTCTGATAACACTGATCAGAGCTGATTTCCTAAAGAAAAGCCATTTCCCATCAATAGTACAGTAATGAACCATGCCTAATGCTGATCTCTGTTTCTCTGACAGTTTTAGTACATAACTTTGAAACTGTCATGGGTAACCCAAAATGTTACCATATTCTATATCTACCTGTGCCCCAAATGGTTACAGTCTCTTTAAAGCTCTGCAGTAGGGAAGTTGGGGTGGGGTGGCACCACAGGTGCATTTAAAGCCTCTTTAGGTATTTTTAAAGTCTCCCCTGGTAGCCAGCTCCTCCTGCTCCTTTGGTTTGTAATGTCTCTGGCTTGCTATTTTCTTGTTGTTTTGCCTTAGGCAGAGCCTTTTTTCCTTTTTCGGTACTCCTTTGGTTTGTTGGCTTGTTTTGTTTTGTTTTCCCCTTTGTCTCAGAGATTGCACTCAGTGGTTTTGAACAGCCTGGGGGCAAATTCCACAGGTTCCTGCCTGTCTCCTGGGCAGGGAGCCACTCTCCTGGAATAGTTCCCCTCCATCAAGCCAATGCAGCTTGCCAAGGGATCCAGCTGAGAAGATCACAAATCACCCCAATGCAGACTCCTTGTCTTGGCTCTCTTGCCACGAGAAAGGTGAAGTCCCTCTGTGAACTCTAAGCCCTGGATCTGGAGAATGCAAGCTGGTGCTGGGGAAATGAGCCGAGTGGGGCAGTGGGGGAAGACTGACACCATCTTTCTTTCCTTTGTTCTTCAAACCACGTGCTTGGCTGTGGAACTCCATATTGGTGGGGCACCCCTGGTGTTTTGGATCTCCCTTTGCTCTAGGGACTCTGTGAAAATTAGCAGTTTTGTATCTGGTGATTATTTGCTAATTCTTAACTGTTGCTGTCCCACTTGTTAGTAAACTGCTATTTTCTTCACTTAAATTGACTTGTATTTATTCTTTATTAGTGGAAAGGAATTGGCTGAATCCAGAGAGAGAGTCAATGCATTCCAGAGTGTTCTCTTTCAAACTGTTTAAAACTAAAACACACTCCTAAAACTAAAACACATAAAACAATTGTGCTACTTCAAATACTGCAAAAAACGCTGCTCAAGTTTCCCAATAAAAGTAAATACAAGTAAGTGTATGAAAACATGTATGCAGCTTTTGCAGAGGACACTGGCTCCTTAAGCACCTTCATGTTTTGTTGCAGTCCAAAACACAAACAGTGAAGGATGAATGATGTGATTATTAGCATGATAGCAGCTTTGGAAGAAACACACACTATTAAAAAGAATTTAAAGGTACGACTTGTATTCATTGTGTCATCTAATTTAATCTGAGGTCTTAGTCCACCGGAGAGGTGATTCTCTGACAATGTAGAGCACTAACAGGTAAAGAGTATCTGGGTAACTAGTAAGATTAATAAGACTGGGTAACATTCTGCTCATTTTTAAACAACCTGCCAGCAGTTTTCTTCTGAGCAAAAAATTGTGCAAAAGACATTCTCTAAGCTATCATTTATTAAAAGCAAAATTTTATCTGAAAATTTGCACTTGTTCTGACAAAGAGTTGCAAAGACAAAACTTCTAACACTCCCAGAAGGGGAGGGTAGCTCCCACCTTTCCCTATTCTTAGGTAATTGGTCACTGAATGAATATCTTTCGTCATTTCTGAAGTTTGAGACTTGGAGATCAGTAAATTGGGGCATATAAACTCACTGTTCACCCAGTACCACCCCTTCTTGTACACCAACCACTGATAACAGGCATAATGAGGATAGCACTTGAATTACTTGTCACCACCTTGCTTTTTGTTCGGTTATTTCTCCCATTACCTGAAGGGTTTAGCAAAATAAGTCCTATGCACTCGAAAAGTTTTGCTTGTTGTTCCTTTTAGGATCACGGAATATAGAATCACAGAATTTTAAGAATGATGATAAAGCAGGGAGGATTTCCAGACTGACTAGAAATGAATCAGTAAATCATTGATACATTTATAAAACATCTACCAACAGTTTTTAGCTATCCCTGAGCTGTAATCCAAAATGAGTGGTGTAGATACAGAGACATACCTAATTCAAAATGGGTGACAGGGTTGCAGAGATGGCCCTTTCATCCCAACTGCTTCAGAAAAAATCCTGAACATAAAATTTTGTTTTATAAATATTCTGAGAGAAAGAACAAGTGCACATTGCACAAACTGCTTTTTCTTCCCCAGTGACACCTCAAGTAAGATTCATGGGAATATTTTTTCCCTCCTTCTAGAAACAGATGAAGCATGACACCTCCCCAGACCCAAATTTGAAAGGTAAAATATACTCAGTCATATCCAGGAGTTATGGAAAGCAAATTAATCATCTCTTATGTGTACTCATGATATGTGGGTCTTTCACAATATGAAGGTTTAATTTTGGAAGCAGAGGTCAAAGTTTATTCTTTGTTAACTAATGCTTAGGTAAATATCTGATCAATGAACACTTCAAAAAGCAACACTTCTAACTACTCGGTTGTAAAAGCTTGTACAAATAGTATAATCCCTCATGGTGGACATCAGGTTATTTACCCTGTTGAAGAATAATGTCAGCTAGGATGCCTTCTAGTTAATTAGTAGCTGGAATAGCATTACCACTGCAAACATAGTGGTTCTGTACAAAGAAGCAGATTTAGTCCAGAGGTAAATAATGAACTTAATATTTAAATTGTAACATTAGCATATTTGATCCCACAGTAGCTGATATATAGCCTTTCCTTTCCAAATAAACTCTCAGTATAGATATTACGTTAGAATTAAGGGAGACAGAGGTAATATTAATAATCATCCATATTGCATAGCTTCACTTACAAAAGCCTGCATTCTGGCATAAAGTCTGTTGTGAAGTGAGATGGGACCCTGCCAGAGTCATTATTACTTTTTATTGAGTAGCAGACTAGTTATAAGAACTAAAGATCAATATTAATGGCTGGAACACAAGTTCAGCATGACCCTTAACAGGACTTATTAAAGCAACAGCATTTTCCCCTTTTCTCTCTCTCTCTCTCTCTCTCTCTCTCTCTCTCTCTCTCTCTCTCTCTTTTTTTTTTTTTTTTTTTGTTTTGTTTTAAACAAGACAAATTTCTTGCTGTGGCAACACTCTCCTGTTTAATAATATCCACACAGCATATACCTGTCTTAGAAAAAGTATACGTGGGCTTTCAATTCAGCAAATTTAAATGAAAAGTACCAAATCCAGTGTATCTGCCTTTCCTTCATGATTTCATCTACATATCACATACTTTTACTTCTGCCCTAGACTTTGTGCTAATTAGGACCATACATGTAATTGATTTTGAGCGCTGTCTGCCAAACTGAGAAAGAAAATAAAATTAAAATTTACTGAATTTTTCTTGTTTGCCATGGTGTGAAGGAAGAAAAACTATCAAAATACACTGCTATTTTTTTTTAAAAAAAAGCATTAACAATCTGCTCATGCATTCTGCTCAAAGCTGAACCATTCTTTTACAAGAAGAATCAGGGAAGTAAAGTTTAAATGCACAATATGCACTAGTTTTCACATTAATAAAAAAATTCTTCTAAAGAAAATCTAACATGTAAAATCTTTTTTGTTGTTGTTTTCTTTTTCATTTGTTTGTTGCCGTTTTTGTTGTTTTTGTTGGTTTTTTTTGTTCTTGTAGCAAACAGAAAGGAATTTAGCAGAAAGTATAAGTAATTTTATTATAGGATGTTTTTACTGGTGCACAACATTGAATTACAGTCATATAATGATCGAATATCCTAAGTTGGTACAGACACACGAGAATTTAGATTTTTTTTTTTAATTAGAAAAATACAAAAGAAATCACAGATATTCGTGTGGTTTCTCACACATGCCTTTTTGTTTGTTTCTTGGTTTTGTGGGTATTTTGTTTGGTTAGTTTTTTGGGTTTGTTTTTGGGTTTGTTTTGTTGTGTCTTTTGTTGGTTTGTTTTGGGGGGAAGCAGCCCTTTTCAAATCAATGAACAATTTCTAACAATAATGTATGCCATATAAGAATGTTATTAGTGTTTACAAAAATGAATTAAAAATTCTAGCTTGAGAGCAAAGCTGGAAGATCTATTTTGACCAAGAATCATCTGTCACTCCTAATGACCTCTTTCTGAAGTGTTTCTTAGTGTAATTCTTCAGAGGAATTTCTATGCAGCTAGTTCTCTTTGTTTGTATTTTGGTTAAGGCTCTATTGTGTTTCTTCTATAAATCTTTCAACAGTCAAATTCCTTCATTCTGAGTTTGGCCTATCAGATTCCAGCTCATGAAACAGATTAATTTTGACTGAATTAAGACATATACTCCTGAGAAATGAAGATGTTATCAAATTTCATAAACTAGACACTTGCCATAGTTGAAGATAATCTTTTAATAGTGTGGAAGAAAAAAATTCTCAGCTCATAAAAGATTATGTTACAGTTCTTGCTTCTGACTTGCCTGTTGAGAACAAAATGGATGTTCAAGGTATTTATGTAAATTAGACAAATCAGTGGGCTTGCAATTCCAAGCAATGGTGGTTTCCAACTGAAATAAATGCACAGAAACACAAGCTGTCACTGCAATGTACTTGCTCTAGAGACTGACAAACAGATTTGTATACCTTTCCCCTGTAGCCAAGTATATTCATTACTACCTTGTGAGAGGTACTTTGACATTTTAAGCTTAAGAATCATTATGTAATGTTGAATGAAATTTCCTTGATTGGGGATGTTGATCAAGATTTGAAAGTACACAGACAGAACTGCAAATAACTTTGATTTTAATTTTAACTTACTAAGACATAGTAAAAAAACCTCCTTAGTCTTTAGGGTTACACTGCTTTCATTTTGCAGTGGATTATTTATAGCTCTTGGTGATGGAATCTCTTCCCAGACCAGGTTGAAGGGCTGAAGCCATCAGATCATAATAGAATTTACATATTTCTAAACCCTGTAAAGAAACTTTAACTAACTGAGGCTAGCATTAATGCAGTACTTTTCCTAATCAATTAAGGAATTAAAAAAGTTATCCACTGAGATGATCCTGTGGAAGATAAGTGATTAACAAACTTAAGCCCCACCATATATATATATATTTTTTTTAAAAGGCTTAAAGTGGAGGCAGAAGGAAGATAAGGGTCTGTGTATGCAAACAATATATTTCTAAGTTATATCACAGTCTTTTTTCAACAAAGTATTTCTCTTACATAACCTTCCCTATAGGATTACTAAATGAGGTGCTTAAGAAGTAAAATGGAATAAACCACATAGCATATTATGAAACTGAACACACATGAAAATCTGTTGAGATATCATGGCTCAGTCATATGTAGAAAATAGAGGCTGAGAACTCAGGGAACATCCTAATATTCCTACTTTTGGTCTTGAGAGAAAAATAATTAAAGCTGTTTCAAACTTTTGATAAAAGAAGACTACTCACTTAAGCTAACATTTTTGTTATTATAGTTATCTCTTTAACTTCATCTGCAAATTCCATATGCAATTGTAAGCATCATCACAAATCACAAATCAAAGCCATGAAAGCTACTAAGCAAAAATTGCTAAAGCAAGTTTGTTCACTTCCTATTTACCAGACTCCATCTACTAAATCAAATAACATTAATTGACTTAGGACCTTTTATGTGTTTTATATGATACACTACATTTTTCTGAAAGTTTTTCCACAGATATCAAAGAATCGACTCAGTTTCATGACTTAGCTTTAACTAAATTGAGGATATTTTTTGAAAAAAAGGTTTTATTTCTATAAATGTGAATACTTAAGTCTAATTTTTTGAGGATGGATTTGAACTTTTTAGGAGAATATAAATTGATTAAGGTAAGTAAAGAATTAAAAAATATTTTCCAGTTCCCCTCACATTTAAGTAAGAAAACTCACAAGCCATGTAGTCACATAAATTTGATTTTATTTGATTCCCCAACGTGCTATAGACAGTTTTTAACAGGAAGAAATAATCCAGCATATTTTACCAAATAAGCACCATCTCGTTTAAAAGGAGCAGCACTGTCTCACTGAAGCAGTACAAGTTAGGTGTCCAGAGGACAGGAGCACCTACAAAGGAGAGGTGATAAACTCTAAAATAGAGATCCTTTCTTTGAATATCTGCTTTGAATCATCTGGAGAGGGAGATTATCAGATATATTATGACTGCAAATTCAAAACTAATTTAAACAGTTATATGACTGGAAGATCAGAATAGATCTTTCTTTGTAAGTCTAGGCTAACAAGTACACTTACAATAAACAATAAGAAGAATACTTTATCTGGTCCCATTATTCAGAATTTCACATGGAAACCAATCAATTCCAGTAGAATTTGTACTTGTGAGGGATGTGAAAGCAAAAGTTTTCACTTTTGCAGGGATGACATAGTCTGTGCTCAGAAGGCGGAAGATATATTTCCAGAACAAGCTAAAATAAAATGTTGGCCCAAGACTCAGCTGCATCAAGCAAGAACAAAAAATAAACTTCATGCAAGTTTACTCAGTGGTGTAAAACTCATTTGCTGATCTACATTTCAGCTAACTGTTCATATTCTGATAAGTACATATAAAATCAATTTCCTCAGGAGGATGTTGTGCTTTGATGGAAGACTTAATCCTCCTCTGGGAAAAATAGTTTTTGTTATTTGGAGTTTGCCTTTATAATACAATAGCTTTCATCTGTCTGTGAAGCAGCTGCAGTGGGAAGATGAAGAAGAAACTGTGCATCTCTGTGAATGAATTTTCTTTGGATAGCGTACTATAGCACAGGTTGTGCCTTTCCTGCAACAGCACACTTCACAAATCTGTCATTGGTTCCATTGACCTAAGCATATGGGAGACAGCATTATGCCTGAGGATTGAATAGGCTTATCTGAATGGTAATAGTAATAGTAATAATAATAATAACAACAATAACAATAACAACAACAACAATATTGAAAGACAAGAATTTCTGACTTGGAACTGAATTACATGATTTCTTGTATGTTTATCTTCAGAAAAGGATAGCTTTCTTAATCTTTTAAATAATAAGACATTTATGGCATTTTCTTACAATTTATTTCACTTTAATATACGTGACAATAAGAGGAATAGGAAAATGTCACACCTATCTGAGCCGATCCCTCTACTTTTATTGGTATCAATAATTATATGAGGTTTTTTTTTTCCTAACCTAATCCACAGGAATCTATTAGTATCATAGATAGAAATGTATTTTGTCCAATCCTCAAATGGTCCTTCTCTGAACCTGTTACAGTTTGAATTTATGAAAAATTTGATACATGTCTTTACTCTGGTACAAGCCCTTCTCTTCCTCTGGAAGTCTCTGATGTATATATGCACCCAGTATTTCTTCTTTATTCTTGCACCATTATGGAGACATATTTACTCTATTTTATAAAGTACAATGGGAATTTTTTTGCTCTCCTGGAACTGCTTGCCAGTGGTACTGGACTTGAAGGAATAGTACAAATCTCTAGATTTGTGAGCTTGCATTTTGTGAGCATGGTGAGCACAGAGATTTTTCTCTCTTTGTTCTCCTCTTATGCTTGAGGTCATCTATTCTTTACATGTGATATCTAATTGTATTCTAAAATTTTAAGGCCTAAAGCTTTTTGCCATCAGAAATTATCACAAATGTTTTGGGGTTTTTTTATTCCTTGAAATGCATTAAAATATTCACTAAATTTAGTCTATCCAGCACTGAGGAATTTCCCTGGTAAACTTCCATACAGCTGATATTTCCTCTAAGAACATAACATATAAATCTTTAGTACTCATCAAGTAACTAATCCATTCATTATTTTATTTTAAGTGGCATTGCAGCATGTGATTCATTGAGGCAAAATCTGTAATATCTATAGAAAATTTCCAGTGTCCACTTATTCTTTTATTGAAGACCTAAACAGAAATCTTTAGAATTATTTTTTTTCTTAATAAAATTGAATTTCACCTTAGTCAGGTATCTGTTCCCCATCATATACAAGTAATTCTTTCCTTCAACATATGAGCTGAAATGGCTTTAAAAGAAGTTCTTTAAAAATAAACATATGAAATCAAAGAACATTTTCACAGAAATATGAAGGATGTTAGAAATATATAACCTTAGATTTAATTTCTTTTTACTTTTGAATGAAAAATTTTATTTATGACCATGAAAATCTAACCCAGTTAATGATAATCTTTCCCAAAGCCACCAAAAAAAAATATTTATTTATTTGGCTTGTACTTCAATTCAAGTATGATTAGTAAGAATGTCAAAGTATAGGATTCAGGAAGATCAGTACTGTGGACTGGGATCTGCTACAGATCATGAATTATTTTAGGTATATAAATTCAGCATGTGTGGGTGAGTTGCTTAGTTGTCAATACCTATTTCATGTTAGCAGTAAAAGACTGCTCATACCTTAGTAAACTGGATATTATCAAGAGTGGGTAGGATACACTTTTTGCCTTTCTGTAAATTTACCATATTCAGCACACTATTCTGAATTAATTTGCATTAATAATGGTCATTATAGAAAATATTTTCAACTGCTGTTCTGGTTTTTTGATTAGCAGCAGAGTATTTCTAATAGTAGTGTTATAGTTATTGCCTTCTACATAAGCCTTGACTATTATTATACACAGGTAATTTTTCATATGGGCTTTTACCACTACCAGCTATTTAGAATTATATCCTTGGAAGGACATGAGTATTGAAAAACTCACTAACAGCGTCAGTCTACTTACATTTTATGAGTTTATGTTTCTAAGACTCTATTTATTTGAATTGATTTGGTAAAGGAATTGCAACACAATGAAAATACTTATTTTCCATTCACTTGCTCCTACAATATTTTTAGCCAATATATTAGCAATAACCCAGTCTGAATAAAAAGTGGATAGATTTTAGTCATATTATCACACTAAATCTAAAACTGAGACGGTGTGAAAACCTCAACTATAAAAAATATTACAGAGAAAGACATGAATTATTTGATTTCATACTTTAAGCTTGATGTAGATTAGGTCATTAGGTCATTGGTAAATTATACTACTACAGAACAGCAAAAGTTAGCTTTGGCCACTATGTAAAAGAAAAAAGCAAATGACACTGAATTTCCATGGTCCTCATATCTGGTTAATACTGCAGAATTATACTGATATTCTTAAACAAGCCTTCATGTCTCAGAACCATCTAAAAGAGGAATGTATCCTAGTGAGCCTCCACGAAAAAAAATCAATCAATCAATCAATCAATCAATCAATCACATTATTGAAGAATTAGGAAAAGGAAAACTCTGCTTCACTGTCAGCCAACAGCACTAAAAATGTCAGTGATATCCAACAATAATATTATGTTGTACGGAACCTGTTTAATTAGGACAAGTCTGAGAGGAAGTTAGGAAAGAGGAGTATGAATGAAGGGAACCAGGGCCAAGTTCAGAAAAATGTCTAAACAGATCCTGTGAAGTTAGTAATAATACGTACATTTACCACTAACACTTGAAAGCATGTATCAGGATATGAGTTATGGCCCCTACTTGAAAGTATGCCTCAAATGTGAGGCAGTACTGATGTATATGAGCTGATTGTATGTATACCCCAGTGCATCTTACAAGGGCCTTAGGTAGAAGCTAGTGCAGTTTACCTAAATGGCATGCCAGTGCACCAAAAAATTCACTGACCAGATGGATTGTGATAATGGATTATCTGAAATTTATCCAGATAGTTGTCCCTCCCTCCCTTCCTTCTTCCCTTCCTTCCTCCCTTCCTTTTCCTTCCTTCCTTTTCCTTTTCCTTCCTTCCTTTTCCTTTTCCTTCCTTCCTTTTCCTTCCTTCCTTTTCCTTCCTTCCCTTTCCTTCCTTCCTTTTCCTTCCTTCCTTCCTTTTCCTCCCTTCCTTTTCCTTCCTTCCTTTTCCTTCCTTCCTTCCTTCCTTCCTTCCTTCCTGGAATCCTGGAATCCTGGAATCCTTCCTTCCTTCCTGGAATCCTTCCTTCCTGGAATCCTTCCTTCCTTCCTGGAATCCTTCCTTCCTTCCTGGAATCCTGGAATCCTGGAATCCTTCCTTCCTTCCTTCCTGGAATCCTGGAATCCTTCCTTCCTTCCTTCCTGGAATCCTTCCTTCCTTTCTGGAATCCTTCCTTCCTTCCTTCCTGGAATCCTTCCTTCCTTCCTGGAATCCTTCCTGGAATCCTTCCTTCCTTCCTGGAACCCTTCCTTCCTGGAACCCTTCCTTCCTGGAATCCTTCCTTCCTGGAATCCTTCCTTCCTTCCTGGAATCCTTCCTTCCTGGAATCCTTCCTTCCTTCCTTCCTTCGCTGCAAGTTTTAAAGTTTTCAGTAATCTCTTCATCAGAATGATAGCACATAATTATCACTATCTCCAAGTACATCTTTAAAAACAAATATAGTTCCATTTCTGACATCAGGAATTGCAGCCTACTCTACCCTTCTAAGTACACTAAACGGTACTTAGCACCTGCAAGAGTTTTCCAGAGACATCATCTGCAGAATAACATCCTCAATATTTTGACTACTCTCAACTCATTAAATACACCTGAGCTCTGCAATGTAGTGCCTACTGCTTCCAACCTCAGGGATAAAGTAATTACTGCAGATAGGATGAAAAGGTGTCTCAAAACAACACAATTCAATTTAATTAGTTAGTCTATCAGATGCAATGGGTAGAAATGGATGTCATGGAGGCAGACCCTCATTGAGGTCCTGAAGAGTTCCCAAGTAAGAAAGGACAGTGCAGAGCAGATCATTAGCATTAACACTGTTACAAGACAGATAGAATAAAAACCCCTCACACCTTCATGCTTATCATCAGCCTCCTTTGCCTCATATATTTACCCAACTTTGCATGCATATATCTACTCAACGTGGACTCTTAACAGCTTTCCCTTCAGCTCATCAGATTCTTTGTACCATTGTAAAATGCTACACCTTTAAGCAAAGACACATGAATTAAATCATTGCAAAAGTGCAAAATGCATTTTATGCAATAACAAAGTCCAATAACCTGAATAGCAACTTTTGCCTAATGCTTCTTAGGATACTATTAGTATTTTTTGTGACAAGGGCCCACTTCTGGTTCCTGTCCAACTTGGTGTCCACCTGGAACCCCAAGGCCTTTTCAGCAAAGCTCTTTTCCTACCAGCCCCCTGCCCATATCTCAAATGCCTGGGGTTTTCCTCCCTGAATACAGGACTTTGTCCTTTGAACTAAGGAAATGGAACATATCTCTTATTTTCCTGATGATATTTTAGATATCTATAATTCACTTAGTTTTAAGCACAAAAATCAGCCAAAGAGGAGAGATAAATTACGGTAGAAACACATGTATTTAAGTTGCTCTCTCTAAGAAACCAAAACCCATTTATAATAAATGCTGGAATCTTCTTGTTGGACAGTAAAAGAAGAGGCTACTTGGATACAGGGGTCAGCTGAATTTGCAATTAAGTCCTTAATAGATAACGATATACCTCATTGTGCATTCCCCTGATCAAGCAGCAGATATGTTACTTGGCACAACCTCTAACCAGACCAGGTGGAAATCAATGATTCACATGACCTAATTTATGAAAGCTTGGAAAACTAGGCATAAAACAGTCCTTATAAATAGTATTAACAACTTATTAAAGTATTTCACTTCCCTGAATACAACTGAGATTTCATTGCAATCCAAAAGCTTGTTGGGGAAGTACCTTGGAAGGAAACACCATGGAGTTGGAACTGTCAATGTATCAACAATATTAAAAAATAGTATTTTCATCATTATCAAAGTTTTCTTCCTTCTTTCTCATGCAATAGTTTGGAAAAATACTCTGTACACCCAAAATTGTCAATAACTGAAAATGCACAAAATTTAACAATAGCTGTGGGTTCTACAAGTAGAAAAGCAATTTAAAACTCACCAATTCTGGTCATGCACCACTTACACATTTCTGAGACTGGAGTATTTGATTCAGTACATTTACTGGGCATTCCCAACCATTAGTCTTGATTCAGTCTCCCTAGACTCACTTTATAAGACATATTTTGCCATAATAGCTCTTACACCAAATTATTCTCACTTAACTGGGCAATCAATTCCCTGCCACCACCAAGACCAGTGACTTTTGCTCTTCCCAAAACACAGCAGTAGAAAAGGAACTTCTGATCCCCTGAACTTCTGCTTCTCAGAAGAAGAGTTTTGGGAATGAAGGCTTCTGCAGTCAGTCTCATTTTTCCACTTTTAAAGAAGTCTACTGTCCTCACTTCCCTTACTTAGACAGTTGGTTTTAAATACAACCTTACACATACTTTGCAAGCCTTTAACCCTCAACTGCCTAATTGCAGGGGTATACATTATCATAATTTTCACAAATTACAAAAAGACAACATGGAACACCATGGTCATTCAAATGCAGAAAAAAAACATCCCTCTTTTTCCACTGTGTCATACACTGTGTTAGTACACAGTGCACAAAGCATAAAAATTTAGAGGAAGAGGGAGAAAATTCTTAATTTATGGTGCATTTACTCTCCCTTTTAACACTCTTTTTCCTTTGCCTAACATTTTTATCATCCATTTAGAATATAATGATATGAAAAAGGGGAAATCCGGCTTCCTGCATTCTCACCCCCATCCCGTCTACCCACCATACATACAACTGCATACTCCCAAGTTTCCTCTTCATTCTTGCCCTTTAAATATCTTTTAATTCCACTCTTTCTCAAGACCCCTTGGGTTTTATTTAGCTTTACCACTACTAAGCCTCAAGACCTGTGCAATGGGAGCTCAGGCCTTGCTTGGTATATTCAGAGAACAGGAGCCTTCTCCTCAGGACACAGAAAGGGTTAAGCACATATTGATACAGAAGGTTGCCATCCACCATGCAGGAAGTAAGATGGCAGTGAAAGGAGGGAGAAGTACACAGCAGTTGTATCTGCCTATTATATTTCAGCAAACCTGCTGGCAGACCAGGTGTTTTTTGTGTAAGTACCACTATCTCCTGCTGAGATATTAGGTGCTTAGAGGGCCTTAGACACATTTCTTTCTCTGAGAGCTAGTCCTGAAACCTACACAACTCCTTTACCTTCTCAAATACCCTGTCACCATTCCTCCCGACAGTGGTCAACTTTGTTCTGCTAAACAGTTTTCATCAGCCCGTGAGGAAGGCAAGTAGATCATGTCTTCAATCCATTTTGCACTCTGACAACCCATTTTCCAGAACTTTATTTCTTTACTTTTACCTAAAAAAATAAAAATGAAAGTTAGATTTTATTTTTCCACCTCAGCGTGCAGACCTTCTCTTCTTGTTCTTCTGCCTGTAAAAGTAAGGAGAATATGTTCACTACAAATAATTTACTTGTGTCTTTCCTATAGCAGGTCTCCTGTATTGATAACCTATTCTAGTTTCTCCCATCAGGTTAAGCATTTCTGTGAGGCACAGAGAACTCCAAGATTAAATTAATGTCCTCCTGTCTTTCTGACCTCTGGTTAGTGGTGAGATTCCTCCCCTTCATAATAACAGGAAGAAAAATAAGAAAAATAATGGATGGCACAAAAAAGCTGTTAGAAAGAGAAATGAAATCTTAAAATGCCTTTTCAGTATGAAATTATTTTATACACTGTAGTGTTGGGTGATGGAAGAAGTACCCTTTTCTAGAATATGACTTCCTTTATACTCAGTTCTTGTTTTACACAATCATCCTTAAAAGGACTTCATCAGTTGCCACTGCTTGATGTACATGCTTCATGTACTTTCTTTTTATGTAGGTCCTCCTTTTTTAGTTTAGGTTCAAATTTATTATGTGGTGGATGCACTTAACATTTTTGAAGTCTGCATGTTTATTTCTTTTGCTTTCTATAGGGTTTGGGACAAAAGTATCAGGGCTAGAGATTGGTCAACAGGACCTTTAAGCCCTAGTTACATTCTTGAATGGCAAAAATGCAGGTACATTTAGGAAATACACATATTCAAAAATACAGATATCTTCAGAAACCACTGATGCAAGAACAAGGGCAAAGAGAAGGGCAAGGGCACAAAGAGATCAGGACCATACTTCTAACTCAGTAAGTGAGGTGTTGTCCAGGAGATAAGGGACATATATTCTATCTCCTGGTGCTCAAAAACATCACAATGATTTTGTGAATAGTTCTCCCTCAAGAAAGACTTCTCGTTAATAATTCTTGAAGCAGAGTCAATGCGTCTTCATCCTTCTTAGAAACACTTAGTCTCATTGACATGCCAACTGTTTCATTTTTAGAATGTATTTTTTTCTACATACAAACCAGAGTGTGGTTCCCTTTTCAGATGCTCCTCTGAGCTTTCAGTTATGGCAAGGAAAAAAATTGAAACAGGCGATCTTGACTTACTCCAAAGACTAAGGTAAATTGAGATGGAAATCATTGCTCAAGAATTATTGTCAAAAGTATAAAGTCATGGTTGTGAGAGGTTCATTTTTTTCTAATTGTGATCATGCTGATATTATCTTCTCAGGAATACTTTCTGTAGCCAGGAGCTGATTTGTTTCAGTATTTAGGACCTTTTATGATGCTCTTTTGCTTAACAAAGAACATACTTAGCATATGTGAATCTCATTGGTCTTCCAGTAAATAGTATGAAAATAGTTGATTTGGATTCCTTTTGTGTATTTATTCCTTTATTTATTTGCTTTTTTTTCTTTATTTTTGTTTTTTTGTTCAGTTTTAGTTTGCGAGCATGTAGGTCACTGCAGACTTTTAGAATAACAAAATAAGAGCTCTTGTTTCTTGCAACCTGAGGGCAAATAATACATGATTTTTGCACAGGTTTCAATTCTATTCCCCCTTGAGAGGGTTATTTCATTATTTGTTTAGCATCAGTAAAGTTGTTGGGCACCTAGTATATATATTTCTTTGACCGTCTGTTAAAATAGCCCTTTTCCTCATGAACATCTTGTGTGTCAACTTGGGAACTCCCTGTTTAAATTCTACTTGAATAGAATATGCTGTTATGCAAGTGATACAAGAGGAAAGAAATTAAGCAGAAAAAGTTAATCTCACATGACCTGTTATTGTTATTTTTGACAGAAAGCCAGGTGAGAAGCCAGGAAAGAGGAGCTGACATCTGGATTCCATTGGTGGAGAAGATTGGTGCAGAGATAATGACACTTTGAACCTTGCACCTGCAATCAAGACCAATTAGGGTAGCAGCACATGTTAAATGTTGGCAGTGTTCTGCATTCCCTGCAACAAATGAATGGTCTGAAGAGTAGGAAGCACTATAAATGAGGTCATGTGTTTTTGAAGTGCAATTTTAAAAGTAAATACTGATCTCGTGGTCTTGGAAATGCTGGAGATGGATTAGTTATGAAAAAGGGTCTTTTATCTTTGTATCTCTAGTAAGAGTCCAGTATACATGAAAAAAGACTGAAGGCTTATTAATTTGTGAATTATTTCATAAGACATGTGAAGTGAAACAATGGACTCTAATTTCGATTGAAAGGGATTTCTTGAGGTCAGCTGGTACAAATCCCACTTAAGACAGAGACAACTTCAAAGTTCCATTAGACTGCTCATAGCCTTGTCTGGTATCTCTAGCAATGAACGTGCCATAGTTTCTTTGGTATACCTATTTTTGTGTGTAACCAACATCATTGTAAAAATGCACTCAGCTTCTACCTGACATGCAGTTCCTCTGGGAGAGTCACATGCTAATTCTCATCAGGAAGGTCAATATTTAACATGCAAAGAGGCTGACTTCTCTTGCTTTCGTATCAGATTAATGATAATGTCAGTGGACCACATGCTGCCTTTTCCCATGTAATTAAGTTCTGTTCAGTTTTTCAAAAGCCGCTCTTATTTCCCTGAATATTCAGTTATCCTGGGGGAGGAATAGGGCAGGGAGGGGATGAGAACAGAGAGGGAGAAGACCTTTTTTGTTTTGCTTCCCTTGCTGATTAGCTAATAAAGAAAAAAAAATGTCTAGTAAAATACAGTTTTAACATATGAACAAAATATCTCATATCTCTGGAAGAGAATCTATCCCGCTAAATATATTCATCTCTGTTTTGAAACCTCTAATGAGAAGTATCCTCAGGGAAAATTTTTCTTTAATTTAATTTAAGAATCACACATTTTATCATTTGAGTATCCGTCGGTCATATTAAAATTCAGACAAATATCTGCATATTTTAAATGTCTGCCTGAATACTGTGATCATTTGTCAGTGTCCTTGCTGAATTGTTAGTCAGACAGTTGCACACATTATTTGAGACAGCAAATGAACTGTTTGGGTTGCTATGGTTACAGCCATGGAGAAGATAAATTTCTGCAGCTACTATCTTTCTTGAGGGGCTGGGGCGGAGAAAGATAATTGAAAAACTAAAAGTTAATCCGACACATTAGGGTAGGGTCAGAAATGCAACAAAGCTTTATGTGTGCACTTCATTATGTATGTGGAAGGAACAATGTATCCATAAAAGTAAATAAATATTGATGGATGCTTCCATTACATTCTCTTTCTCTAAATTTATGCTGCAATTTGTACCAGTCAGGTAGCAGTGATTGGGCTTGTTCAGTCAGCAGGAATTGTTAATTTGGACAGTTATCTGATTTAGAACAGCACAATGAGGTAATCATTTCCTCCAAAATTGCCACTAACATTTTGGGTTCATAGAAAAGCAGAATCACAGAATCATTTAGGTTACAAGGGATCTTAAGATCATCTATTCTATCCTCCCTACTCAAGCAAGGTCACCTACTACATTTTATCCAGAACTGTGTCCAGTCAGAAGTTCTGTGTTGCCAAAGATGGAGATGACCTCTCAGAAAAAAAGGTTTCCTTGTGTTTACAGGAAAATTACTATTTTTAAAATTTGTGCTTATTGTTTTTTTTCTCTGGGTACCACTGAAAAAAAAGTTTATTTCTGTGTTCTTCATTCTCTCCTGCCACATAGTTGTATACAATAATAAGATGCTCCTTGAGACTTTTCCACAGGCTAAACACTCACAGTAGTCTTGACACATGACAAATGCTCCAGTCATTTTATCATCTTTTTGACCCTGTCGTGGATATGCTCTGTGAAGTCTGTGTCTGACTTCTGTGAAGTCTGGCTAAACTTCAGAGCTAACACTAGGCACAGTATTCCAGACATGGTCTCATCAGTGCTGATCAGAGAGCAAGGATCACTTCTGTTGAAAGGGCTGGCAATGCGCTTTCTAACACACCTTAGGACACTTAGTCTCCTTTTTGGTTGTAAGGGTGCACCACTGGTTCATGATTAACAAGGTCTCTATCAGGAGCCAGGGTCCTTCTCTCCAAATCTCCTTTTCAGCCTGCTGGACTCTCAGCTGAATGAGGGACTGGGGTTATTTATTGCCAAGGCAGGATTTTGCTCTTCCATTTGTTAAACAACCTTCTATGCCCAGCTCTCCAGTCTGTCATGAATGCTTTGAATGACATCACAACAATGTTATGTATGAGCACCTTTTTCCCTTTGAAATGGTGTAGAGTTCTACACCATTTTAAAACTCCCTGAGGGTGCACACTTTTCCATCATACAGGTTATCACTGAAGGTGCAAACAATATTGAAAAGTATTGCTTGACTAACATGATCTCTTTTTATGACTGGTTGATCCTCCTAGTGGATGAGAGAGAAGCTTAGGGAAATGTTTCCACCTGGACTTCAATAAAGTCTTTGGTATTGTCTCCCACAGCACTCCTGGAAAAGCTGAAGTTCCTGAAGCAACTTCACTTCATCATAGTAAGTTATCAGGTTCTATAAGCATTATTTCCCTATTGTAAATCCATGCTGCCTAATTCCAAACTCCAGCTTTTCTTTTATGGGTTTGAAAATGATTTCCAGATGGAATTGAGATAAAACACATTGAGCTGTACTCTCTGGATATTGCCTTGGCCTTCTTGAATACAGACAGGAATGTCCTTTCCTCTCTTTGTGTGCCCAGCTATTCTTTCTGGAAATGATTTTTTTCTAATGTTTAGCTTAAACTTGTCCTGGCACAGCTTAAGAGTGATGAAGTCTCCCCCTAACCCTCATTTCCAGACTAAACAACCCCAGCTCCCTCAGTTGCTCTTAATAGGGCTTATCCTAGACCCTCCCATCAAGCTTGTTGCCCTTTGCTGGACATGTTGGAGTATGTCAACATCCTTCCTAAATTGAGGGGCCCAGAACTGGAACTCAGCACTCAAGTTGTGTCCTCAGTAGTCCCTAATACAGGGGACAATCACTATCCTGGTCCTGCTGGCCAAATTATTGCTGGTTGCCATTGGCCTATCTTTGACATCTGGACACATGCCTACTCATCTTCAGCTGCTGTCACTTCCACCAGGTCTTTTTCTACCTGGTTGCTGCACAGACACTCGCTCTCCAGCCTCGAGCTCTATCAGCAGCTGTTGTGTGCTAGGCCCACAACCTGCCACTTGAACTTACTAAGCTTCATGTCGTTGGACTTACCTTGTGTATTCAGGCCACCCCGCTCTTTCTGCAAAGCCCTCCAACATCCCAACACCCCAACACTTGCAGAGACTCAGACAGCTCCAACAGTAAAGCCCTTGAAGGGCAAGAGCAGGCAAGAGAAACACTCCTCTAGGTCATGGCGAGATATGCCTCCCTCCCCTAGGCCTTTGAAAGCATGTGTTAATCCCTTACACTTCATTGGTTATTATAGTTGATGTCACCCCTGTTTACCCCAGTTCAGCCCCTATTTAACATATATGTACCTTCCCTAGAATGTTCTACCCTCTCCTGATCCCCATTGGCCCTGATATGCTGCAGTGCTCCACCCTTGTCACCCCATTGGTTCTCCCAGGTTTTTGCCCTGCCTCTGCACCACTTTCCCCTGTTCCCATTGGTCCTTGACCCTAAGATCCACCCCTTCTTGCCTGCATTTAACCCTGTGCCCTAAACCCTAAACAGCTGTCATCTTTGTCTCTGGATCCTCTTCAAAGCAATAAACAGTTCTTGGTGCACCATACAAACATCCATTCTTCACCTTCTTTCATCAGCCAGTTTTAGCAAGTATGCTCTGGGCTTTGAGAGTGCTGGTTGTTTGCAGAGACCTGTTGAAGTGCACAGCTTCAAACGCTAGCTCCCAGCTTGGTGTCATTTGCAAATTTATTGATGATGAACTCCAACCCCCAAAATCCACTTGGACCATAAATAAAGTTAAACAGCACTGATTTTGTGGAACATTCCCGATGAGCAGCCACCAGCTGGATGCAGCACCATTCACCACTCTCTGGGCCCGGCCATCCAGACAATTCTTAACCCAGCACAGAGTGCTCCTGTCCAAGCCATGACCTGCCAGCTTTTACAGGAGTCTGCTGTGGGAAACGGTGTTAAAGGCCTTGCTGAAGTCCAGGCAGACAACATCCACAGCCTTTCCTGCATCCCCCAGGTGGGTCACCTGGTCATAAAAGGAGATCAGATTGGTCAGACAGGACCTGCCACTCCTAAATCCCTGCTGGCTGGGTCTGAGCCCTTGGCCATCCTGTAGATGCTGTCTGATATCACTCAGGATGGTCTGGTCCATAACCTTGCCTGGCATCAAGCTGAGACTGACTGGCCTGAAGTTTCCCAGGTCCTTCTTCTGGCCCATTTTGGGGATGGGTGTCACACTGGCCAGCTTCAGTCATCTGGAGTGAGTCCAGTGAGCCAGGACTGATGATAAACAATAGAGAGTGGCTTGGTGAGCTCTTTGGCCAGCTTCCTCATCACCCTAGGGTGGATCCTGTTTGGTACCATAGATTTGTGATAGCTAAGTGGCTCAGCAGGTCTCTGATTCTTCCTGGATTCCAGGCCATTCATTCTGCTCCCTGACCCCCTCTACGAGCTCAGGTGGCCAGTTGTCCTAAGGACGACCTGTTTTACAGTTGAAAATTGAGACAAAAATGTTAAGAACCTCTTCCTCATGTTTAGTCACTAAATTCCCTCCTGCGTCCAACAAAGAATGGAGGTTGTCTTTGCTCTCCTTTTGCCATTAGTGTATTAATAAAAACATTTTTTATTATCCTTCACAGTAGTGGCCAGATTAAGTTCTAGTTGGGTTTTTCTCTCTTTAATTTTCTTCCGACATGATCTAATAACATCCATAAACATTTCCTGACTTAACTGCTCCTCTTTCCAAAGGTGATAATACCATCTTTGTTTCTCTTAGTTCCTTCAAAACCTCCTTTCCCATCCAGTCTGGTCATCTTTCCCACTGGGTCATTTTTTGGCACATAGAGACTCTCTGCTCCTGCACCATCTAGATTTTTTTTTTCTTGAAGTATATCCATACTTCCTTAATCCCTTTGTTTCTAAGAGTTGTTTCCCAAGGTATTCTCCAAATCAGTGTCTTGAATAGACTGAAGTCCACCCTCTGGAAGTCCAGAGTGAAAGTTTTGTTGATGCCCCTCCTTGTTTCATTGAATATTGGGAACACTATTATTTCATGGTCACTGTACCCCAGGGGGCCTCTGACCACCACATGTCCACCAGCCCTTCTCTGTAAGCAACAAATCTAGCAGAACCTCACCCCTGGTAGGCTCTTTCACCAGCTGTGTCAAGTTGTCCTCCATGCAGTCTAAGAACCTCCTAGATTGCCTCTTCTCTGTTGTGTTGAGTTCCCAGCAGACACCTGGCAGGGTAAAGTCTTCAACAAGTCTCCAACATAGCTTTCCTGCTGTGCCTTGACTTCCAGCTTTTTATCCATGCTGCGTGCATTAGTGTACATGCACTTCAGCTGGGCTGCTGATTTCATCCTTGGCTGGTTTACCACCTTTGGGATCGTTTGTGGAGAGCCTGGTTGCACGCCCTTCTCCCTTCAAATCTAGTTTAAAGCTCTCTCAGTTAGCCCTGCCACCTCACAGGCTAGAATTCTTTTGTCCTTGTTAGATAGGTGGAGTCTATTTGACTCTGGCTGGCCAGGTGCCATAAAAGTTGCCTCATGATCAAAGAATCCAAAATTCCACTGATGGCACCAGACTTTAAGCCATTTGTTGATCATGTAGGTTCTCCTGTTCCTTTGATCATTCATCCCTGGTTCTGAAGGGACTGAGAAAAACATCACCTGTGCTTCTGCCCCATAAATGTATCAACCCAGAGCCTTAAATTCCTTTTCAATTGCAATGGTGCCCTTCTTGTCAACCTCATCATGGGCAGGCTGGGCATTCAGCAGTGGAGTAATAATCAGAGGGTTGGATAAGCTCAGGGAATCTCCTGGTGATTTCCTGTACTTGGGCCCAGGCAGGCAGCAGACTTCACTGTGGGAGGGGGCTGGTTGATATACAGGGCCCTCTGTTCCCCTCAGAAGGGAGTCATCTACTACGACTACCCTTTTTAATACAGCAGGTTGTGATCCATGAGACAGATGAGGTATAACTGGGAGACTTGCCAGGCAGATTATTTTCTTTGGTGTCTTCTGCCTGAACCTCTGGATCCAGGGCCTTGTACCTGTTTTGAAGTGGCACTTGGGAAGGTGATGGGGGTCAGGGATTTTTCATACCTTCCCGAGTAGGGATCTGTTTCCATTCCCTCACATCTACTAGATCTTCTACCACATGATGATATGAAGCATGGGGCTTATTTGAATTGTGGTGGGCTTTTCTCAGGGGTGGAAGGGTGTAACTACGACAGACTAATTCCCTTTCACTTTCCCTAATATTCCTTAGTCTTTCTACTTCTTCCTTAAGTTCTGCCACCAGGCAGAGAAGATAATTCAAGATCCACTTGCACCCTGTGCTGGTGTATTTTCCTCTGGTACTACCACCAGGCTCAGAAATTCCATGTAGCCATTGGCTTGGACAGCTCTGTCCTCCATGGAGCATTCTGTTTATGTTAGTATACTTTTACTAGCAATGGCTTTTGATTGTTTGAAAACCACTACTAGGAAAAAAATTTAAATGACACAGTACAATCCACCACCAGGAGTGTGGCTGCAACTCTGCCTGCTTGCCCTGCCTGCTTGGACTGCCATGCAAGCTGCCATGCCATGTCTTCATAATTGTGCCACACCCCTATTCACCATGCTCTGGGTTGCTCACACTCTCCATGGCCTTTTTTAAATTGCTGTAATGGCCTGGAAATGGCCCTTCCCTTTGCCTGAAAGGCTGACAAGAGGGCTTCATTTTCTTGATTTCCGGGGAGCTTGAGGGGGCTGTCCTCAAATATCAACAAGGTCTCCCAGACCTACCTTCTTTACAGGGCTGCATCCCATTAATTTTTCCAGGCAGAAAATACTGATGTTTGCTTTCCTGAGGTCCAGAGCTGTGGTCCTACTTTTGCTCTGCTATCTTCTTTTTAGTCCTGAGCTCTGCTATGTCATCCTAGCTGTAGCCACAAGTCATGCTGACTTTCACAACACTGGCCAGTTCCAGTTCCACTTCCTTGTTCAGGGTCTAGCCATGCATGTCTGCTTGTAAGCAACTCTGTGATGTGGTTTCAATTCAGTGTGTCTTATGAAGTATCAACTCTAGAAATCAGAGTCCAGGTCCTATCCTTTCACTCACTAACAACAAAGAAAGATAATCTATCCCCAACTTCATTGAAGCAAGAGGGGCAGTAAGACAAATAATCAGTTTGTCTCTAACATAGTTTTCATTTAAGGCGTATCTTCCAGAAATGCAGGGACTGTGTAAAACCATTTAGTATGAGAAAGGTCTTGAAAATGCCTGTGCTGCTTTCTAAGACTTTTCTGATGCTATAAACTATGTGCTGGCTATAGCCAAACAGCTCATATTAAACTGCATATAGCCTAAATGGAGATTCTTTCATGAAACTGTCTCACACTCCTGGTACCAGGACCTCAGGTTTTCCAGAACCCCAGCTGTGAGAAGAAGCAAGTTAACAGGGTCTTCCAAATCCTACTGCATGTTTTGTTTTCATTCAGTCCAGAAGGAAGTCACACTCATCTCCTTAGCCATCCAATACACTGTTTTCTTGGATAGTCTTCAGCAAATCTTCAATATATAATTGGTTTATGGAGTTTGACAGTCGGGTATTATTTTTAGTCTAGCATGAAACCAGAACCATCCTGACCACTTTCCCTGATTACATATATGAATTAAAATGTTTTGCTTAACTACTTGCTCAACTTAATGTTTTTGAGCATATCCTGAGCACACCTGTCTGGACCATTAATATCATAACACAGGTGAGGAAGAAACTTACTGTCCACCAAATCAGTCAAGAGCAGATTGAATGAATTCAGGTTCTTACTCGTCCAAGAATCACCTATAGAATTTTAAACACAGGCATAAACCATTATGAAGAGAAGAGTTTAGAGATCACTGCCTCAAAATTCAGATAACATTGTTCTTTCTCTTATTTGGTATATTTCAGTTTAGTTCCTAGAGATACAAACTTACCAAAGACATGATTGAAGTTTGGGTTCAGTCTTCTGCTGGCTTTTCTGCTGTCTTTTCTGATGTCATCAGAAGTGCTACTTAGGTCAGAGAAATAAGATCATTATATATAGCAACTCACTGAAAGCACTATGAATATATTATTTGACACATTTATTCCTATTGTGAATTATTTATGCAGCAGTCTAGAAATCTTACAGTGCCAATGTTATTTGAAGCCATCCACTTGTAGATGACTATGTACGCTAATTTCTTGAGTATATTTGCATGCTGTTCACCATTGGTCTTGCTGACTGCTAAGATGCTGTATCTGCCAGCTCATGATTACCTTTCTGAGAAAAAACACCCCAAACATTTCCCAAAAAAACAAAAAAACAAAGAATTTCCAAAGTTACTCTGATCTACTAAGCACAGTAAGAGGTTTTGACAATGTGGGAGAAAATTTTGGAGTTGAGTAATAACTGAAATTGCTAATGTTCATTAAGCATTAATTAATAAATAAGAAAATATATTGCCAAAAGGTCTACAGTTGTCAAAACATTCCCAAATTCTGAATAATCACCAGAATAAATGTGTGTCCTTACATCACCACTTTTCCCCATATTAATTTGGTTTAAGAATTGTATCAGTGGTGAACTGTACTGATGCATTGCTTAATACTAGGTTTTGATTGAATCAGGTTTAGTAAGAGATTTAATGACCAAGATAGTTTTAAGAAAAAAAAAACCTCTTAAGAACTAAATTTATATTAACAAAAACTTCTTATAGCAGGCAGGATTTTGATTACCTAAATCTAAATTAAAACCTGGAGTCCCTTTTCATACCAGTACCAATGTTTTTAATTTATTTCCTAGGAAGGATTATGTCAGATATCAAATAAAATTAGATTAGATTACATTTCTCCCGCACATAGATATAAGATGATAATAACTTCGGTAAAAATCGTCTTCAACACAAAATTCTTCTGGGACATATGAGAGCTCAAGAGTGGTAGGGGCTCACCATGGCAGGGATTGGCAGCTGGATTTACCCCACTGCTCCAGTGAGGAGCAGGGCAGGCAGGAGCACTGAGGCTTGCAACCATCTTGCAGAGTTATTTAAATTCTGCATGTTTCCAGGGGGCTATTTCAGGGGATGTAGATCTGGAGAACACACAGGGAACTGGGTACACAGCATGAGAGACTTGAGACTGGCAGGGTAGATTCAGGTTTAGCATGAAGAGCCCTGGAGGCCAGGTGGGCTGGGGGAAATCATGGCTATTGCATACAAGAAAACACTGTGCTGAAGAATCTGTATGTTTTCTCTTCAGAGACTTACCTTAAAGGGTATTTTAATAAAGCAATTCCTCTCCAGATGCTTAAGTGCCAGACCTGGGAAAAGAATTGTTAAATATGTGTTTTTACTCTAGCAGATTTTTCTTGTTTTTGTTTTATTTTCAGGTGTGAAAATAAAGCAAATATGCAGATGCTTTTATGACACTGCTTTCCTATAATAAGTGAAAAGTTACATTAATACAATAATTTCATTTTCCAGTTCACTGGCCCATAAAGTGGCTTATTGCAACTGGGTATTTAATACAAATACAGAAAAGTATTTACTTTGATATATTTTAATTCTATCAAGAGTTGCGGTGACATTTTAACAATAAGGAGTAGCAAATGGGTTGTTTAGACCATTCACCTCCCTTCCAGCTCAGCATTAAAATCTAGCTGAGCTGAGAACACGTAATATTTAAGATAGTTTTTATCCAGTAACTGAAGCACAATAATGTGCAGAAAGGTTTATTTGGAAATACCCTTGCCCCTTGGAAAGCCTAGGACATACCACTGTTTCTGGATATAGATGCTGAGTGGCCACACAGGGCTGGCAGGGGCCCTTCTGCATTTCAGCTCGGGATGCTGCTCTGCTTTACCTACACTGAGCTACATCTGCCCCGGGATCAGCAGAACAGTCACCAAGGTGATTGTTGCACACGCCCTGTTCTCCTCAGACATTCCAGCCCCTCCTCACCCATCCGCTCTCCCTCCCCCTAACCATCTTTCCAGCAAAATAGGAGCAATTACAGTCGTCAGAACTAGGAAAAGCACAGGAGAAAATACAGTTTTTATAGAACCAGAGGGTCAGAAATCCTGGACTCTCACACGTTAACAAGTGATATATGGAAACTCTTGTGCATTTCTGCATGTGGTCTATTCCTTCTCCCCTACTCCCCAGGTATTTAGCTCTTCTTGAACCCAAATATTTCTCTTAAACTTTGTGAAAGTAACACTTTTCACAGCTAAGTATGACATGCAAGTGTTTCTAAACTCATTGTCATGCCAGCTTTTGAAACTGAAAAGCCCCAAGACAGGTAATTCAGTAATTTTTTGCTTTTCTCCTTCTCAGAGGTCCTGTTGGTTCTTTTTTGGCTTTTTTGTTTGTTTGTTTTTTTTTTTTTTAATCTCGGGGAGAGAAGCTTTAAGGAGGTGAGAGGGTATGGGTTTGAACTGTGTAAGGACCTAAGGAAGCAGAACCACTCTTCTGTAATGATTAACAAAGTGGTGGGGGCTTTATGAAAGGGATCACACTGTTTGTGAGGGGCTCGAGTTGCTGGGGAAGGGCACAGTATGTAGTAAGCATCTAGCAGAATGGTTTCCTTTCGGGGAAACTTAGGCTGAAGAATGTCTTGATCCCTCCTCAAGATGTGGCAGATGGGACAAAACCCCATGTACACCAATAATGCTATGTGTGCTCAGACACATAAATCTCAAGTTATGAGTTAACAACCTCGAAAGATAGATGTTCTTGAGAGATGTACTCTGTGCAAAAGGTAGGGTGAAATAAAGACCTAGAACTTCTATGCCATATCTGAGGGGGGCTCCTATTTTGACTCTGAAGAAAACATTTTTTATAATGTATTTTTAACTATTTTTTCTTAAGATTTTCTGCTTCTGAAGTTATGAAGCAATGCATCTAGCTTTGAAGAAATTAGCATATCCTATTTAATATAATTTATTCAATGTTTGTCATATAAGCCAGGCCACAGGAATGGTAAATTCTTACCTTATATTTTAGGAATTTATTTAACCTGCTCATAGTTTTGATTCATTAGTTTACTTTGGATTCATGTTTGTTTTGCAATAGGTAAGTTGTCAGTCCAAAAAGTAATCGGATCACATGATTAAAGCATGAATGATCATTTTTCCTGGGGTAATAGGCTTCTCTTGGTGAAAGAAATTGAGAATTATTATTAGTTCATATGACAGAAAATTGCAAATGAGAGAAAATAAAAAATACCTTAAAATGAGACTATAACTAGGTTCTGTAGTGCAAAAAACTGAAATCTAACTTGCCAGAAGATGTTTCAGCACAATAAGTAGTGTGGGTATTCTTCAGCCAGATAAAGGTAAAGTAACTCTTTTCCAAGGATAGAAAACTTTCATACATGGCTCTTGTACTCAACTCAGCCAGGTATAACTGCAGCAACATATAACACTTCTGTGGTATTCTGTAGGATGGAAGAAGAGGAAGACACATGGATATTTTCACAAAGCCATGTAATATCGCTTCTTTATTTGCCTACTTGTTCTTTATCCTTTTAATCCTTTTTATCCTTTTTATCTTTCAAAATTGTGTCAGGTATGACACGCAGAAAAAGAAACTCACCACACATGTAGTGCCTCAGTCATACCTTTCCAGTCAGGAGATGTCCTTGCCTTCTCTTCCTAGTATCACACCTGGTCCTTTGTCTTGCAGTCAACCCTCATTACTCCTGTTGGCAATGGGATCCTTTGATAAGGAGGATGCCCTGCCTCTACCAAATAGAAATTAAACAAAGTTTCAAAATAGTCTTCAGAACCATTCAGATTGTAAAAGAATGGTCCTTTTCTTAAATGAGACATACCTTCTTCTTTTCCCCTGAACTTCCCTACAACAATAAGTAAACAAAAGCTGTGATGTTTCACTTTGGACACAAAAACAAGCAAACAAGCAAACAAGATTAAAAAAAAAAAAAGCAAGGAAAAAAAGAGTTATTTTGGTGTGTCTTGTTAATTTTTTTCTCATTTGTTCTGTTACTATTTTTTGTCACTATTTTTTTTTAATTTAGATTTTTATCCTTTTCATCTGATAGTGACACAATTAGGTGGCTGTTCATCATTTGAAAAAACTAGAGTTTTCTGTGTTTTATTTTATTGTAATTAGTAAATTTACCCTTTTTTTATACCACCCTTCATCTCTCTAAATCTGTTTATGCCATGAAATAATAGAATTTAATCCTCAAAATAAAGTATACAGTGATTTTCCTGGAAAAAAAAAACCCCAACCTATGAACCAAAAGAAGAAGGAAAAAGGGGGAAGAAATGTAGTGCAAAAATCTGCAAGCATATAAAAAGATATTTAGAGTGGTCTTTGTTTTTCTTAATGCTCATTGATGCATTTTTGGCATGGGATGCCTTTATTTCTTTATTTTCAGCCCTGTCATCAGTTCTATTCTCACTAAGCAGGTAACTTTTTGTTACCTTCAGTGAACTCAAAAGTGACAGCACCCTTGCCTGTCATTTCTGACAGAAAGAGATACACTTGACTTGCTTCCCCCTGTGTTACCTGTCAATCACAGCACTTAAAACACAACTTGCCTTTCATCCTGGAGAAATGCTCTGGTCATGCAACACACAGGAAGCTATTGATATTTGAATTGGCCATCAGGTAGAGTTTGTCCCATAATGTTTGTCTCCCAGCAAGACCATATTTTCCAGAAATGTGAAAAAAAACACAAACCAAACAAATGACACAGTCCTATCCCACCTGCTTCTGTGGAATATCTCTCCTCTTCAGTTGCTGCTGAATGTTGCACTGGAAAGACATGAGGTGTTTCACCTAATACAAAGAGACATCTAGACGGATAGCCATCCCTTTTTCAACCATGCAGCCGTGTTCTTGGTCACGTTCATCCAAAACTTCACCTATTTTTTCAGGCTATGTTGTTGATGTTTTACTAGTGATTATGTGAATCTCCAGCTTAAGTTAAGAACCTAGGTTAAGAAGCCTGGAAGGATCTGATTTTAAAAAGGTTGGCACCCTCAAAAATTCTGAAATGAGTGCTTGAAGTTAGCCATAAAAAAATTCATGAGACATAAAGTCCAAATCCTTTGAAAATCTGAAAAATATCAGTCTGTGTTTGCAAACTGTATTCCAGAATTTAAAAAAAGAAAAGGAAGATCAGGTGTTCTAGGAACTATTCTTCCATGTTTCAATGCTGCATTTTCATTATCTTGAAGTAAAGACATGCAAGACAAGCATGTCTGGTCTAATGTGGGTTTTGAAGAGTGAAAAGTCCCACTGGAGCAACAGTTCAGTGCGGATACTGTTGCTAGCTTCTCAAATTCCTGGATAATACTCCTTCTAGTTGTTACACATATGTGGATCAGAAATCAAAGCTTAACCATTGTGAAAAGCTATTTTACATCCATATAAAAGACCTTATTTCACAAATGAACAAGCCAAAGGTTTAGCTTATTTGAGTATCTGAATGAGATCCAAAACAGATTTAATTGAATATTCATTTCATGCAGCTTTAGCCAACTAAGTTGCTTAAATGAATTGATCCCATGAATAACACTCTATGTTATATAGATATTTAATGAGTGCACTGACGGAAGCCTTCACCAGTGTCCTGCTGAAAGTGGCAATAGAGTGATGAAGACTAATTTGTACTCAAACATGCAACAGTTATACAATACAGTATGAGGGCTTTGGAAGTAATACATGAAACCTATATTTTACAATCTGACAACTTGTCTTCTGTGTCTACTAAGGCACCAAGGTGCTCCCATGCCCATATTGATCATACCCATGCCATATAGATTCACTTTTTTACAGGTGCACTCTATGTTTCTCAGTGAGATTTAAGTTTCTCATTCCCTTACTGTTAGCATACTTCTGAGCTCTCTTCATCCAGATATTTGCAGTCCCCACCATGGAGCAGTGCAGTAATGTCCCAGCTGAAGATGTCTTTGCAAGGGGATGCATAAAAATGCAGTTCTGAAATTTTGTATCATGACTTTTGAGTATCTTCTTCTGTTTCTTTGGGTAAATTACTCTTCTCAGATGACTGAGATGAGATGAGGCTAAATAAAGACCTTAAACTTCCTCAGACTTCGGAGAGAAAAGAAAAGGGATATACTTCATAGTGTTCTTCATACCATGTGATTCTTACCTTTTCGTGCTTGCTACAAAATCTACATGGCATAAGAGATGGTGTACTTTCAAAAGACTAGCAAAACCCAAATATTTCTCATTAACCTATGTAGCTGGTTTACCTTTGCCAGCTGCTAGACACTGACCTAGCTGCTCTGTCACTGCTACTCCTTCAGCAGGGCAGAGGAAGAAAATTAGATGAAAAAGCACATGAGGCAAGGCAAATACAAGAAGATTACTTGCCAATTACCACCACGGGAAAAAGAAATGAAACCTGTGTAAAATTAATTTAATTTATTTCTAATTAAAATAGTTTTGGACAGTGAGAAACTAAGACAAATTAAATAAACCCTCCACACATACGTCCCTGGCTTTTCTTCCCCAGGCTCTGCTTCACTCCCTTACTCACAACTCCTCTTCCTCTTGTCCAACCCCAGGAGGTCAGGAAGATGGGGAATAGAGTTTTGGGGTCAGTACATAATTGGTCTTTTCTACATTTAGGTGTCTGTATTTTCAGCTTCTCTTTTAACCTAATTTCTTTCTAGTTCCTTGATAATAACACTCCTCCTTTGTAAATCCATGCTGACTACTCCCATCCACTTTATTATCCTTCATGTGTCAAGAAAAGATTCTCAGGACTACTTGTTCCTTCACTTAGGAGTTCGTGTAAAGTTGGCCAGTCTGCTGGTCTCTTTTACATCCTGCTGGCATGACTTGCTCTGCTGGATTCCCACAGTGTGAGGAAGAAAAAAGCCTGTCCTATTGTATACTCCAGTGGTGAAAGAACTAGAAATTTTGGTTTGTCTAACTAGCTCATGAAGTGGATCAATTACTACAGTTTAGGGTAAGAACACTAATAAAGAAATTAATCATGATGATCCTTCTTTTTCAATGAAGAAACATTAGAAACTAGGGTGGAGCGTTGTTTTTTTTTTTTTTTTCTAGCTACCTGTTTCATACCACACCTTCCCTGTTGCAGCCTGCTGTTTGCAAGCTCATGGTTACCACCCAGCAGTTGGAAATTGATAGTTCTCAGTTCTGTGGGACATAAGTTCATGCATAAGTTGTCTTGGCTAAGGTAAGGACTTTCTAACACAGGTATCTCATGGAACAAGTCTCTTCTCTCCCTAGAAACGGCCTGCTTGTGTGTTCTTTCATTCCTTCTGAAATGACAAGAGATGGATACTTACTTCCCTATTTTGATAAAAAGAAATAGAGACAAAGACTGAAAAGAAGCATAATCAGTGTATACATCTGGTGCACTAAATTAAGAACTTGCTGGGCATGCTACACCCTAGAAAATCTGGAAAACACCAGATCTACATTGCTCTAGGAATTTGTTTGTCAGAACCATTCAACAGTGAAAGAAAACAGTGCAGATGTTTTAATTAAGTGGCATAAGACTTCAGCTTGCATTAGTCTTGATTTTAGCCTCTGGACATGGCTTTAAATCAGGCAAACACAAAAACCTATGAGTCTTCAACTACAGCAAAAAATACACCTCCAAGGAAATTGCTTTCAGTTTTCCCTCTCATCTGCACAGGCACAGAACCAAGACAATGTCCAAAGAGCCGCTGAACAAACTGCCTCTAAAACACCAATTTTATGGAAACCAAATAACTAATGAGAACAAGAACAGAAACACAAAAGGGAGTGCAAGGGCTCATGTATACCCCACTTTCCCATGCTCATGGGAAAAGAAACAATTTTTTTTTCAGTAACAGGACTCCCATTAAAAAGATATTGGAGGAACTGTAGGAAGTAAAATAGAAACTTCTGGGCAGATGAGAATTTGAGAATTAGGAAAATATATATAAAAGATTATAGTTGGAAGAGACCTTTGGAAGCCACCTGGTCCAACCCCACTGCTCACATAGGATTACTATTAACGGGTTGCCCAGAGAGGTGATGGAACTGCCATTCTTGGAGATAAAGTGGATACAGTCCTGTGCCAGAGCTCAGTCAATCTTACCATGAAAAAATATTATCTGACATTCAGACAGAATTACCTGATTAATTTTTTCCCCTTTGCCACTCTTCCTGTCCCTGGGCACCACTGAGAAGAGTCTGACTCCATCAACTTTGCCACCCTCCTGTCAGGTATGGATATACAGTAGTCAGATCTCCCTGAATAGCCCCAATAGTCTCAGCTTTTCTTCATAGGAGAGATGTTCCCATGCATCATCATCTGTGTGGCCCCTTGCTGGGCTCTCAGTGTGTCCATGTGTCACCTGTAGAGGGGAGTCCAGAAGGGGACAGAGCAGTCCAGAGGGTAAGGATCTCCTTTCTTGACTTGAGAGCCTTTGCCTAATGCTTCTCAGGATACTATTAGTATTTCTTGTGACAAGGGCTCACTTCTGGCTCCTGTTCAACTAGGTGTCCACCAGGAACCCCAAGGCCTTTTATGTAAATCTACTTTCCAAATGAATGGCTGAGATCATTCCTTCTCAAGTGCAAGTCTTAGCAGTTCCCTTTGCTAAAATTTCTGTGTGTCTCGTTCTCTGGTATGTCGAGGTTCTGATGAGCAGCACAGTCATATGGTCATCAGCAAGCTTGCTGGAGGTATATCCTGCCTCATCATCTAGATCATTAACTAAGATGTTGAACAGGGTTCAGCCCAGTATTTACTGAAGTATATCATTAGCTACAGGCCTCCAGCTAAATTTAAGTAGTCCTACTGGAATCAAACTGAGTAATGATTTTAGCAGCTCCTAATCACCACTAAATATCACCTGGGAAGAGCAATACTGTTTCTAGGGTGCCCTGAAACTTCCTGCAGTCCTTATCCATGATTCCACTATGTATGACTCCCATGAAACATGTCAGTCTACAGCTAAACCATGTCTACAAGGAGGGTACAAACTCAACTGAGTTGCTTTGTTGATACCCTGAATGGACAGATGCTCCTGCAGGAATTGCATAAGCTTTGAGAGGAAATTTCCCAAATTCCTCTGAAAACATGAGGTAGGTTTTCCTCTATTTATGCTTAGATAGAAAGGCCCTTTTGTTACCACTAAGAAATGGCCTGGTAATTAGTATTGCCCTCACTTGAGCAAAGAGAATGGTGGAAAATTAAGTTGCAGCCATCCCAGAATTCTCAGAAACCTACCAGTTTGCCACTGGGGATCTGTGCTACTTTGTCAAATCTGCACTCCACCTCCCACTGCCTGTTGTAACTGAAGTTTTAAAATTTGTTCTGAACTTGCCTGCAATATTGGACTGAATTGGAAAAAAAGAGCAGGGGAATAGTCAGTTTGAGATTTACTCTATAGGATTCCCAGTTTGAGCTTGAGCTGCTTTGTTTCATTAGATGTTAAATACACTAGCATCCAAAGTAGCTGTCAATTTAGTATAGTCTTGAAGGAATTAAAATGTTGACTTAAAATATCAACTAGACAAATTGATATGTGCAAACATAGGGCAAGGCAATATTGCCCAGTTTTACAACACAGAAATAATATCTTAGCATATAGGACTATTTGAGAAAGAGCCATTATGAGCTGTGAGGTACAATTATATAACATAGAAGAGGCTGAGAAGCTTGTCATCTTTCTATAATGAGTGAAACCTTGTGTTTATGAGAGCCTTCAGGTTTGCCATGGAGAACTGATAAACCACATGGTTCAGTTGGGTCAGTGTTTTGGTTCAGATGTAGTCTCTTAAAATTTTCGTGACTCATGGGAACCAGCAAGTGGTTCTACAGCCATCGTATAACACTTAGAGAAAAAGAACGCACTCAGCTTTTGCTTCATGAGAAATGTTCTGACATCCATTCTTTTTACATCTTTTGCTCATCTAGAAGATACTGCTGTCCTCTTAGAAAAAATTATTTGCTTTGCTGTATGTTCATGCATGTTAATAGAAAAAGCTCTCATCATCTTTTTGAAAATACTCCATTCTAAGTATTTCTGTAAAGCCGTCAAGTTATCCGGTTCAAAGCTTCCTCCCCAGCTTCCTTTTCTGACAGATACTGAGAGCCACTAATTAACTAGTACCAAGAGGAAAAAAAATTCACTATTTTTTTCCTTTTCTTTTTTTTGTTTCTTCCTAGTCTATTTAGTATGGTCAGGCTAAGATTGTCTTTTGTTACTTATCTTTCTTGTCTCCTCCCTTTGATAAGATAACTTGCTTCAGTAATAGTTTTAGTATCCTGTAACACATTGGTGAAGGAGGGAGGGAAGAACTTAGTGAAGTTTGTGTTGACATTAAATTTCATTGCCTCTCCATTTTCCAGGGATTTTTCTGAGCTTGTTGATTCTGAATTTATGTTATTTGATTCTGTAGCATCCCATGTAATAATAATTTTGTTGTATTTTATAGTGATTGATGCAGGTGTGTACCTATTGGCAAGTAAAATCTTTACCCAAAGGAAATTTCTGTCAAAATAGCCAAAGCACATTGATATTAATCTCCCTCTTATAGCTATTAAAAGGAGGGCAAGGTCGAAATATAAATCATACGAGAGTGATGCCAGCAGCTACCTAGAGTGGATGCCATCAACAGAATTTATTACATACATCTCTCTCTCTTCTTTTGGAAAGAAAAACAAAACAAAACAAAATGAAAAACAAAACAAAACAAAATGAAAAACAAAACAAAACAAAACAAAGCAACCAAAACCCCAAGTGTGTAATTAACTGTATGTTGCTTCTGTGAGCAATTTCACTTGCAAGTCACTCGTAACATGACTAAACTTTTAACATTCCACTTGATGAAATACCCACAAAAAAACTTTAATACAAGACATAACTTTTTTTCCTGCAATATCTTGTGTAGAACAGACCATGTATATACATAAAAGAACACAACTTTCAGCAGGTAATTAGCCTCTTTGCCCTTTCAGCATTTACTCCTAGCAATTATGAAATTAATACGATCATATAAAGTGTTATTTGCTTGTTTAAAATAAAAATTTTGTAATTAGGCAAAGGAGTATGTCCAGCTGGGTCCTCAAATGACATTGTCAAGAAACAGTAATGTAACAAAACATCTCTAAGGAATGAATTAACAGAATTTCTAAATCTATTCCATCTCCATAATTTTCAGTTTGAGTGCTGTTAATTTTGAGAGATGAAAAATCCTGTCTGTGCATAGAGCCCCTATGTTCATTTTTTATTACTTCTAAAGAGCATGTATTAAATGAGTCAGATGTAACAAGTCTACACAAACTTTTTCACCCATCCTTAAATAATTATGGAACATCAGATATTTACCAAACATCTTGATATATTACTTATTTGATATTACTTACTAAAATTCTATCAAAAAGGACCTCAAAACAGGAAATAATCTTTTCTTGAATACAGGAATTCGTTTCCTTCTAGATGGTTAATTTATATCTATTTAAGTAATAAATATTCATCATGTTAAACTTACTTTAAAAAGGCTTAAAATTTATTCTCTTATCTTAAATATATTTGTACATGCATTTGATCTAAGAAGTAGCATGCAGGAAGGATCATAGCTCTTTCACTTCTTTGAAGAGGCTTGAATTAATTCTTCCATTAGCCAGACAGACCTGTGCTGGTGATGCATTCATGTGAGTACCATGTGTGAGAGCAATGTATTGACTGAAGCTCCAAAGCCCTCTTCTGTGAGGTTTATTTGTAGACTTGTACTTTTTCCTATAAGATTTGCAAAAGTTGACCTTTAATCAGTTAAAGTTGATGGTGTTAATATCTTTGTTGCAGCATTTATCCCTCACACCTTTATCTAGTTTTTAGACAGTAACATTCTGTTTCCCATTTTGTAATCCCTGTGCTTGACCATCCTTTCTGCTTTTGATTTCTTTCTTGTGCTTCTGCAGAGTCTGTAGAAAATGTTTCTCTGCAATTGTGTCCCCAAGAAGAAATTTCTGGTCAATGTCTGCCTTGGAAGTTACAACTGCCAATAAAAATCTGTAGTCAAATGCTGTGAGTTAATCCTAGGCAGCAGTTAAACTACACCCAGCCATTTGCTCACTTCACCCCTCAGTGGGATGGGGAGAGAATCAGATGGGCAAAATTAAAAAGGGGTAGAGATAAAGAAAATTTCTTATGCAAACTAGATGGTGCATGTGAAAGCACAGAAATTAATTCACTGCTCCCCATCAGCAGGCAGATACCTAGTCCTTTCCAAGAAAACAAGGCATCACATGCAATGGCTAATTGGAAAGACAAATGCCTAAAGCTGAGCATTTACCTTTTTTCTTGCTTGCTTCTTTTTTAATTGATGAACACAACATTATTTGGTATAAGATTTCCCTTCGGTCTGCTGTCCCAGTTGTGTTCTCTACTAACTTCTTGTGTACCTCGAGACTAATAGGTGGTGGAACAATGACCTCAACACCTTGAACACTGCTTTGCTGAAAGTAAAACATTGGTGTGTTGTTAACACTGTTCCAGTAACAAATGTAAAAAAAGCCTCATAAGAGCTACTACTGAAGAAAAGAAACTGGATACCAGACAAAACAAAACAAAACCCCAACTTCTGAAAAAACCCCAACTTCTGGTTATGATAAATATTGACTTTTATAAAAGATCCCTACAACTGTCAAACCTCAATGAACCAAACTCAAACCACCCCAAATACCTCTTGGAATATTGTTTCCCATACCTATATTAGATTTAAATAGAAACCCACATTTTAGCTCTTCTTTATCTAAGAGAGATTTACTTCACCATGCTGATATGCTGCTCAGTGCCCACTTATTACAATAGACTTACTCTGCAGCCATATTCTACAATGTGTCAGAATATATTTCTCCCTATAGCCTCAGTATGTAGGTTTGGGTCTCAATGTGTCACTCCAGTTTTCTGTGAGGTGCTGTAAATTGGGTAGGAATTCTCTGAAACAGTGAGGGACTAAGCTTTAAAGGAAACAATCAAAGAAAAAGTATAAATAAGCATTTGATGAAAATGGAATAAGAAACTTTCATGGACAAAATGGAATGAAAAGAATACAAACAGGAGGTGTGGATGCACGAAATGCTCACAAAATAGTCTTTGCAAGTGTGGACTAGTGAAAGGATGTTGCATTGATAAAAAAAAAAATATGTGTGTAAAACAGAAGCACATGGTTTTTTTGCTGGCAGTGAAAAATTATTGTTTTCCCACATCTGTATTCAGTGATGTACTCAACATCAGTCACTATTTCTGGTGGTTTCAGTGTGCTGCATTTGAAGTACCACAGTGCCTGAACTAGATGCCTTGCAGTGGTAGCACAAGCTGGTTGGTTTGAATTTAGTGTCAGTGATGATGACAATGTGGCTTGTGAACTTGAAAATCCTACCTAGAGCTTCCGAGGATGTTCTGTTTCTTTTACTGCATGGATGAGAACTTGCTGTGTGTTTGTAAATTGCCTGCTACAGTAGAATGCTGGGCTTATACAGCTCCTTTAGGTTTAAGACCAAACTGCATTTTTGAAGATCAGAAGTATAGAAACTCGGATGTGTTTTCAAATAATTTCTTCCAATGAAGAAAATCTTATATTCTGTTCTCTTGTTTTTATGTATGAGAGAAGGGAAGGCATTTCCAGGCAGTTTTAACTTTAAAGATTTACATTTTATATCCAATAAGGCTGTTGAATATACAATGAAGTACTTTTATTGGCAAAGAAAGGTTGTTTGCTTGTTCCAACTACAATAATTAAGGCTTCTGCTGACAGAAGCAAGCTGAATGCATTTTGGGTTCAAAAGCATTCTATTTATAGTCTAGATGCAAAATGATCTCTATTCACTACAATGTCCCATTTGCAGGTTATCATTCTGCTTTCCTCTGAAAGCTAGTCAGCAGATGTTTCCTTCCATCTTGACTCATTGCATTAGTGACAGAAAAACATTTTGCATCCTACTATGGTACTCTTCATAAGCAGATTTGGAGGGCAAAACCAATTTATTGAAAACAGGACAATGTAAAGAGAAAATAGTCTTGAATATTAGTATAGCTACGATATTCAAATCCTTTAGGTTTGAATCAAATAACTTTCCAAATAGTTGCAGTAGCAATCATTAATAGACCCTCCTTAAGAAAAAAGAAAAATAAATAAATAAGATAAACAAATATAAATGTAGCAAAAAGAGTAAAAAAATGAAAATTAAATTTAAAAATATACAAATGAAAATTAAATTTTAAAATATACAATAAAATTTTGACACAGATCTCTGCATGAAAATTTGCTATGGTCTCACACCCCATCAATGTTTTATTTCCCCATTCAAAGTTGAAGAATGACCAAAACACTAGTCTTTCGAACTTGTGAAATTGCTTTAAAGCTATTCTTTGACAGTGCAACTAGTATTGAAACCATTTGGTATCTTTTGTGGACATTTTTTCCAATTTGATCCAGTGCTGTTGTTGAAGTTTCATTATCTAAAGCTGTCATATTTCAAGGTTTCAAAATGCAAAGCTATTTCATAGAATTCAATTCTGTGGGCAAGATACATCTTTTTTCTCATGTTAAGTGTTCTGGAAGAGGAAGTGATTTATCATTTGTATGTTGGCTTACACATCAGCAGATTTGCTGGTTATTTTCCTCAGAATTCCAAAGTCTGTGAAAAATCATTTTACTTCATTCTGATATAAAAATGGTTGGGGGGGGGGGGTTGGGGGGGAAGGGCATGTTTGCATCTGAAGTAAAAAAAAATGCAGTAATTTCTTGAAAGATTTTTTTTCCTGTTCCTTTTTTGACCAATGATGGCTATAATGTTCTTCAGGGATCACTAGGTACTGACCCAGCTGTTAGCAAACTCTTCTGGGTACTGGTTAACAAACAATTTCTTTTCATACATTCCTTATCAGTACTTATTCAGTACTTTATTACATTTCCAATACCTCACTTCTGTCCCACTTCTGTCTGCACAGACTAGGAGAGGCAGGCAGAGGGTAAATTTAGAGGTGGAAATCCCTTATTACCCTAGACTCAGGACTCACCCATTTGGAGAGATACTAACATGAATGAACACCAAAGATTCTGGGAATTTGGGAATTTGGTCCAAGTGATTATATAATATAGATAAGATGTAAATGTTATTTCTTTGAAAGTCTGTAGCTATTGCTTTGCTTTAAGATGGGTTAATTTCACATCTCAACAGCATTTCTGAACAGTAATGATCTCAAAGTACATGACATCTTTCTATGTGTTAATCATGAGTCAGAACTACTTTTGTTAAAACCCCATTAACTTAGAAGTTATTAAGCCATACACAGCCAAATATTTTTGTCAATACTCATTTTCACACTTTATTATGGTCCATGCTAGACGCACAGAAGAGGAAAATCCAAAGAAGTCAATGCTGACATTAAAGGGTACCATCTAAAGCCACTCAGATAGTTAAAGAAACCCTTACATAACACAGCTCTAAACCACCTTGCACAGACTACGCAAAAAAGGTTCAAGTCAAAGGCAGCCTGCAATGCAGTAATTGTAAAATCCACAGTCAGTGGAAAAACATTAATAGGCCTCTGTAAGAATACCAAGGCTTCACATTTACACTACTATCAGTATCTTAAAGTGGAAATTAGGCCAAGAACAATACACGTTCTTAGAAATCATCCTAATGTTTATGTCTTGCACATCCTTCCAGCACAGAGAAATCTTTATTAACATGTACTTAATACTAATAGACTGTATTCCCTTACAAAGTAATCTTGGAGACAGAACCTGCCTTCTTTCAAAACAAGCAGACAGAGTAAGACTTGTTTTCTTTGAGTAGTTTGCCATGCTATGCCCCATACAGCTTGCCTCAATACACCTGGTGCATTTATTCATCTAAAAGTTTTCCAATGTGTTTAAAAACTCTACCACAGTATTTGGATAGTAGCCTCACAGACTCATATTTACAGTCACTGCACAGGCAGTGCATAACAGAAAGTAGTCAAAAGTTGTGATGGCTTGCCACAATTTCAGTAACTGAATTCTGACACGTGACTTTGGATTTACCCCAGAAGCTGCCAAATCTGCAGGAATTAAAAATTCACAATTCACTCAAATATATGGAAATTTTGCCTTCGAGTTGCACCTATGAATGGAGAGAAATCTATTTTCTCAGTGTAGAGGTCCATTTCTAAAGCACAAAGGGGAACTCCAGAGGCATGTAAAGTGTGGTAATTTCAATTAAACTCATGAAGCTATGAGAATTTATGCCAAACGGTTTACCCGTGCTGGCTCAAAGCTTGCTGCTGAGGATGATATATATTTACTAAACTAAGAATGTATTTTCCACTGTCCAGCAGCTAGTTAAGAAGATTAATGACTGCTGTGTAGTTCCAATTAAACTCCTTTATCACCAAGAGGGACCAAACAAGTTTTGATTTAAAAAGCACTGCTTAAGAAAGAAGACCAGGGCTGCATAACACTGACATTTTATTAGAATTCATCTGTAACAAATGGAACTTGTGTCAGCAAAGAACTGATTTTCATACAGACTTTCTTTTGCCACCAATGTAACGAAGTAAGAAAATAAAAAGCACGCCTTTCATTCTGTAAAACATTTACGCGTACTACTAATTAGAGGTAATTGTATTTTTTTTAACAAGCCATTTTACAAGGTAATTTTTTAAAGTTTTTCAGTCTATGCATCCAAAACAAGAGCAAAGAACACAAGTTTTTATTATCTTTGTAAAGACACTCCAAGCTTGAATGGCAAAGCCACATAACGGATGGTTATAATGAGACCTGCAGCCTTCTGATATCTGTGGAGTATCAGGGCACCAAGGGGAAAAAAAAAAAAGAAAAAAAAAAGAAAAAAAAAAAGAAACGTAAAAAAAATGGGAGATAATAAAAGGGAAAAAAAACAGTTGCCTTTTTTTTTCCTTTTTACATGTTCTGTGTATTTTAAATACATACAAGTGGATTTAGTAAGATGGGTTCAAGTTACTATTGGGTGTAGAATCAATAGGGCAGTGCATAGTACAAAGGTATTTATAGAAAGTGCAAATCTCCTTAGAGGGTCACTCCTTCCTCCAGCCATCTTCTCTGCTATCTAATCACTCAAATAACTTTTTTAAAAAGAGCTAAATTAAAATTCTGTATAAATCATTTTAATATACTTTGTGGTTTTTTCCCCCCATTGCAACTAATTACAAAATTAGACATAACTACACATACAAACGTAAATAATAGCACCGTACTGGTTATGCTGATGAAACCCATTTTCAGCTTGGAAATGTATGATGCATGTGGACAAAGATGCTCACAATTTAAATTAACTGTTGAATTCATGTATTAGAATGCAGAAAGTGGAATGCACATCAATGATGCTAAGAGGTATCGTAAGAAACAAAAACCTGAAAGGAGTATTTAGTTGTACAACAGTTTTTCTCACAAATCTGCTCTGCTTTCTTTGTATTTCTTTTACTCCCTTATTTTCTGTGGAGCTTGCAAGACAGTCTGCTGGGAAAAATGCACTGATCTTTGTACAGATCCAGTGTGCAGGAACCTCCCTTAGTCTGTGTTATCAAAATGACACTTTATTTTGTATTTCTGATTTCCTATATTTGAGTTGAAGAACATGACCACACTACATAACCTGGCACTTCAATAATTATTTCAACATATAAATCAAGAAAGAAGAGGAAGAAACATAGTGCACATTCTTCTCTGGTTCAGATGTAAGTTATTGACTCTCATTCTGAGGTAGCCTTCTAAAATACTTCTATCCAATATATATATATATATATATATATATTTCTGTTTTAATTTTTTTGGTTTGGGTTTTTTTCACTACAAAAGTGCTCAGTTACAGTTGCTGGAGTTTGGTCTTTCTTATTTTTACTTCTAATAGGAGTGGGAAAATTGGAAGAAAAACAAAAAATGATGAGGCCATATTGAGAAGCCACAGCAATGCTCCTATTTGAAACCCCAAAGAAAGCATCCTTTGATGCTGATGTACTTACAGTGACAGAACACATGGTGACCAAGGTCAATGTAAATGGCATTCTGGAAAGAGTCTCAAAAAGTAATTTGTGCTGTTTAGAAAATTTTCCTTTTTCCTGGAATAAAATCTGTCAGTCTCCAATATGTCATCTGGGCTCAGTCTTGCTCGCCTTACATGAACCTTCCCACTGAATGCAAGGGTTTGACTTTAGCAATCTGTTGACACAAGTGAATGAACAGGACTTGGCTCAAAATAAATAAAAAAAAAAAAAAGAAAAAAAGAAAAAGAAAAAGAAAGATGCATAAGCACTGCTGATGTCAGCTACTGCTACTGTGCTGCTACATCTTGGCAATGACAGATAACACTATAACCAGTGACAAAGTGAGTTTGAAAAGCCAGCCAGGAATAGATTTCCAATTTGTGGGCTATTCTGTTATTAGAAATATGGAAAGATAAAGGGCCTTGACTACCTATGTGTTTTGGGTTATCATTTATTACCATTCATACTTGATTAGAAACTGGAAATGCATATTTTTCAAAATTGTCTGGTACATGTATTAAGTAAAATGTTTGAAAAGAACAACAGAGATATAAACAAACTAAACTAAATACAAATGAAGGCTAACTTAAAGAAATACTATTCAAAATAGGCATCAAATATAAGGCACTCTAAATGTAAAATTAAAATAAACCCCAGCATCCCCAAACAATGCTGTATGCCACAAAACTTTTGATTTCACAGAGCAATGTATGTTTGGCTTTGCCCTGTTACATACGATAAATGTAAATTATATAGCGCACACTATAGACAGTATACTATTGAATACAATTTTAAAACATCTTAATACCTAGTATATTACAACATTCTCCCCTCCTAAAGGGATATGCACTGACCTTTCCCACATGCACACCTCCTACATTTAATAATATGATTTCTTATTGCACTATAGTGTTACAAATATTGAACTTCACTTGAAGCCTAAATCACATATTCTGTGTGCGTGTGTGCATGTGTGTGCTCTGTATGTGTGCATGTGTGTGTGTTCAAGTGGAAATGTGGATAGAGATATTATTTGGGATAGAGATGGCATTCAATATCAATGATGTGCATTCCTCACTTCCCTTTGAATCAGAAGTTTATGGACCTTAAAAATGTAGAGATGATAAAACTGTAGTTTGATATAATTGTAGTTTGTGGAAAAACTTTCCCAATGCTTTGATAAATCCAGGTACTTAAGGGTTGATATGTTTATGTGCATGTGTGTGAATCTGGATCTGAATCCATCTGTATTCTCTGCAACGATACAGAGAATCAGGAAAGGGTAGACAGTAATACATATACATATATATATAAAAGAGAGGGTGTGAGTGTGCATGTGCATGTGTGCGTGTGTGTGTATGTGCTAGCAGCATCTTTATACTTTGCGCCTCCCTGTTGATTCCAAAAGAAACCAAAAAGCCCCATTTTGATTTAACTGATTACAATGAATATTTTCTTAAAGAAAGAAAAAAACTAAATAAAACTACAAAATTAATACCTAACAAGACTGTGGTACTGTAGGACTGCACAAAAATGTGCAAATTTTCAAAGTATCTAACATTTCTACAGCACAATATTACAGATAACAGTTCTACAGCTTAAAAAAAATCTACATTTTTAAACAAAAATATTAACAGTTATGCAATCTTTTCTTTAATTCACTTCATTGAATGATAAGCTCTTGTTAAAAAAAGGAAAAAGTTTACACAGTTAAAAATGAAGCACAGGTCAGCAGTATCTTTACAATACTAAAAAACTAAATCAAGGACTTTCTTTTTTAAACATTCCCACATTTTCCCTAAAGTGTTATGATGAGCAGTATGATGGGAAAGGGTGATGTTGAAGTAAAGAGTCCGCTTTGTTTGAGAGGCCAGAACCCAACCTTGCAACAAACATCTTGCACTGAACTGCAGTTCTCACAACTCCTCTTTGCAAAAGCATGTAATCCTGAATAAGATGATCGCTCTTTCTGATAAATTTCCTCTTCCCTTTAACTTCAACCAATGTCGAACCCTTGAGGTATCTGCATATGTGATCCTTCAGACGCCTCAGTGGTCAGGATTCTTTTATTATGGTTAGATTATTAAACTGTGAATTCTTGGTCCACATGGAATACTTTTTGTTGGGTGGGGTTTTTTTTTTTTTGTTGTTTTTTTGTTTTATATATCCCCAATATTTTTGTTCATTTGTTTTTTTTTTATTCTTTTTTTATTTTATATATCCCCAATAATTGCTCCTTAGCTAAGAGTTAAGAAGTACTTCTAAAGCACATCATATGGCTCAGAAGCGGCTCTCTGGATCTTAAAGGGCCTGCAATAAAAATCCACAATGGGTTTTTATGTTGCATAGTGATCAAAGCTGCCCAGATACTCCAGTGCGGCTCGATAGCAGAACTGGTATTGATCCTAGAGAAAGAAAAATAGAAAACAAAAATGCATGAAAAAGTCAGCTTGTTGGTTGGTTTCTAGTTTCTTTAAAATAATAGTGAATATTTTGTAGCTACAAACAAATATACTGCAAAGGCATCTGCAGTTCAGCAATATTCACTTGCTGACATCAACAGAAAACCACTTTGAGTTGCAACAGATGAAGATAGATATCCATTTAATGCAACAACATTTTCCACAGAATGAAGCTTTTTTTTTTTTTTTTTTTTTTTTTTTTTTTTTTTTTTTTTGTGCAGACACTATATACCCACCTACTGACAGACTGTTATTCTGGATTAAAACAACAGCAGCATAAAGCTTTTTTCTAATAGGAACATGCTAGGATACTTTTCCCTCATGTATTTGAAAATAAGCAGCAAAATATACAAGGAATTCTATAGCTAATACAACACACCAAGTTAAAAGGTCAATCATAGCCTTAATATGGAACGCTGTATGGAAAACCATCAGGCTAAAAGTTATGTAAAGAAAGCAAATGGAACCTCAACATTCCAGGAATAAAGGCTTTGATGAAGATGTGAAGATACCTTGGCAAGTGTCAAGAAAAGGGCCTAAGAGAGAAATATGGAGCTAAAGGACCTTATTCACATATACAAGACTTAATTTCAACCTATACCTGGAAGCAGGAAATTTGCTTATACCTCTGATGAATCCAACATTTGTAAATTTGTGTTCTCACCTCCATAAAGCAGTCCTTTTGCACATTCATGTTATGTTGCACACTTACACTAAAATGACACACCTGTGTACATATTTCCAACTGCCATTCTTGGTTTAAATGGTAAAAAAAAAAGAAAACAAAAAAAACCCCACAAAAAAACTAAAAAACAACCCCAACAAAAACAAACCATAAAAGAAATTTCTCAAAAATACCACAGATGTCTATTTTTCTGATAGTGCTATGTTGTAACTGCACAGGTTGCAGTTGTGAAAAATCACAATTATAATTCTTTCAGAGGCCAGGAAACTAATCAGATATTTGCTTCACTGAGGTAGTATGATTATAAATACTTTATTTCTGTTAGTTGGAATAGTTAGCACTGTGGCAGAAAACATTACACATATGCCTGAAATTTAAGTGTATGTGTGGTCCACATGGAAGTGCTTTGTTTAATAAGGATTAGATTTCCTGGCAGTTTATAATGCTGAATGAGAGATTTGTTTGCCACAGAATCCTGAAAGAAATGCGTACACAACACTTCTTTAAGCAGTAGGGATGAAGGGTAGCATACAGAAATAAGTCAAAGCAGGGGGAGGGTGCATATATTGCAGAATTGAACTCTGCATTTGTCAGGTATGCTCAAAGAAGCATAGTTTTCTGTATACTGTAGTTATTTCTTGAAGCCAAAATGACAGAAAGCATTCATTTTTCATTTTGCTTATCCAGAAGAATGATGGTAATGGAAAAGAAATGGAATTAACTCTTCAGTATGGTCACAGTGATTTACTTGGCTAACTGACAAGATTAAAAATAAATATCTGCATTTCTCATATAAGTTTTTATGAAGTTGCCTTCTTAAAACTACCCAGCTGCTACTGAACAAGTTTAATTTTCTTGTGGAAAATGGCAAACTCTGGGGAACCATTTTAAATTTCACAGACTTAATTTAAAGGCCAGTGTCAATCAAATTATACTAAATAAATGTGTGATCTAAAATGTTTCCCTCCTCTTGCCTTTTTTGTTGGTTCTCCTAACCTACTGGCTCTGGCTTAGTCCAGGTCTTCTGCTCAGAAATTAAGCCAAAAATTAAGCACAACATTAACTGATAATGTTTAAGCATTCTTTATGACATGATGGAATTCCAAGCATACAACCCCAGGTAACTGGCTTATACCACTTATCCCTTTCTTTGTTTCTCTATACCACACTTACTGCATAGAAATTATTTACACTATAGTTATCCTATATAACATATAATGCTGAATTTACCATTATGATTTTCAGGCCAAAGAGCCACTTGCTTGGTGACACAAAGTTAAGGAAAACATGAAAATAATACAGTGTCAGTCTGAAAACATGATAAAGACCTTGTTCCCAGAGGAAAAGGAAAGAAAAAAAATCAGTAGATCCACCTGCAGAAATAATTTTCTTGCTTCTTTACTACCATTTATTTCTGCCAAGGAACAAGGATCAAATAAAAATGCGTGATGCTTCCAAATGGATTTTCTCAACTACCATAATTTAGGATCCACCATTGAAATGAATTTTTTCTTCCTCATCTTGCAGGTGGCAGATTTTACCCTGTAGTCAGAGGGCCAATATATGCCTTCAGATATAACAGTAAACATGTTTTATGCAGTCTCTATCTGTGCATTTTTCTGCTTGTGTAAATACCACTTATTTTCCATCACCATTGCATATGGGTACTGTTCTGCTCACCTCTGTCTGTACCATGGCTGGCCGCTGTGTCCTTAGCATTTTGACAGTCTGGAAGATGTCTACAACACCTTCATATCTCATTCTTTCTAACACGATGCTCAGGGTTATGAATACTCCAGTCCTTCCAACACCCGCACTATTGAAGAGAATGAAGAGAAAATAAAAGGAAAAAAAGATGTTAATTGACAGTTAATGATGAAATAATTGGCTGACAAATTCTTTGTGGTTACAACACACCATATGTGCACAAATTTCTATATGGGGAAAGGCTCACTAAGCAGAATTCCACAGCATAATTATCACATTGCATTCAAAAGAAGAACTGAACTCAAGCTAACCTTACATCTACTGAGTACATCCTGACTCTCCAGTCTTCCTTGCAAAGTGACTTGGTTTGTTCATCCAGATATACAATAATCAATGCATGGTAAAGGCAAATGTTAACACTTATTGCCAATAACATCCATTAGAACCAACAAGAGAAAATGAAGCCATAATGCATTGTACTGCTTGCTTTACTTTAGCTGGTCATGTATATGCCCTGTTTTGTACATCTTCACTGTGTTATTTTACCTTCTACTTTGAGTTAGAAGTATGGATGTTCATTTAATATTGAACTTGTTCATACATGCTCCAATTAAAATAATGGACAGAGAAAAATCTCAGTTCAGGTATTACTCAAGTTTGACAGTGTGGATCCTTCCCTTCCATTCCTGATATACATTTACCACATTTCTCTACATTAGCCTTAAAAATCTTGTTTGAGTATATATGGCTTGTTTGCTCTCTGTTCTGTCCTGGGTTTCTGCTAATAGTTTTAACCTTCAAGAAGTGATGGAAATTCTTGCCATCAATAGAGCCAATAGCTTTTAAAATTATGCAATCACTTATTTACAAGGATTATCCTTTGCAAAACAGACAGGTATCTACACAGAAAAAAAACCTGAACTTCTATGGGTGGAAACTAAGCATCCTGTCATCTCACTGCTGATGCTAATAATTTCACAAGGTTTTCTCCAGCCAGATGACTTTGGGAAGTTGAGTATTTATGAAACCTATTCACCCGACAAATGAATGGAAGAGCTTGAACAGCAGGGAAATCCTGAAGAACTCCTGAATGTTCAAATGAACTATGCCAGAAATCCAGCAAATTCATGAAATTAACGTGGAAATTGAATGTTCAAATTGTATGATGGTATTTTAGTGTTTGGTCTAGGTCAGTGCACTTCTAGGGCTATTAGACATATGCAATTGGATTTATTGATTTTGCAGGCTGCATGCCTTCGGAGTGCTGAAGCCAAAGGACAACTGACATACCACTTGACAGAATATCATGTTGTCAGTGATGATTCACCTATGTGGTGTAACAACAGTCCTGGATATCTAAAGCAATTGAATTTCAAGGAATCTAATGAGGTAAATTAGATGGCTAGTAATTAAGAAACATCCTGAAAAATCCTGGAACCTGCTCATTGAAAAGAGCTTGAACTTTATAGACCTGATGACAGTGTAGTCTAAACTAAGAAACCAGAAAATGACCAGCAGAATGAAGGCAGAGTACCGATTTACATTCTCCTTCTTCCCACTCCTGCTCTGCCACTTAAATATTAAAAAAAAACCCCAAAACCAACCAAACAAACAAACAAAAAAACAAGAAAAAAAACCCACAACAACAAACAAACAAACAAACAAACAAAAAACCCAAAAACCAAAAGTGTGAGAGGATTTCTGGCCTCATACATTAGACAAATATTTGTTACTTTAAAAAATTTTAAGAAAATTACTCAGAAATCTCTAGCAAAAGGATGAAATTTATTTGTTGTCTTCCATGCTTAAAAAACCAGCAAGTATCTGGAGACAATATTTAGTAAGGAAGAGAGACTAATATGGAAAGATCTTAATGCTTGCAAATCCTAACTGGTCATCAAGCATAATGTCTTGAGAAAACCCTATAGGAAATTGATCCTGTTCCACTTAGAGTGGTAAGTGTACTTTAACACTGGAACAATTCCTATCCAAAAATGCTTAGGATTTCTGAAGTTAAAGAAATCCTTCATGATGCATTATGAGTCACAGTGATTTATAATTTAGACTAAAAACTAAGGTTAAGATTCTTTAATGAACGTGGATATATTGATTTTTTATAAGAGAGAAGAGTTTACCTTTGCTTTGTTATATAGTTTTAAGTATCTGCCTCCGGAGGTTAGAAATTTTTAATTCAACACACTGACCTATTTGTAAAAATTCTAGGGAAAGAGAAAATTTTGAATTGTGGGTTGTGGGGGTTTACTGTGTAACAGAGAAAGCAACCTTGTGAAAATTGTGTACAGTGTGAAGGAGACCCAAGGAAAGTGACACCAGAGGAGTTTTAATTCATGGTAAAGCTCATTAGGGTACAAACTGGAGGCATTATTTCAGTAATTCCTCAGAGACTAGGAAAGCATAGATATGCAGGATCTTGTACTTCCTGAAAGAAACAAACATATTTACTAATTTGCTAGGGACACTTCCTATTCATATAAGTTGACTAACACTGGCAATAATGATTAGCATTACCAGTCACTAAATTGTCATTACAACAATGATAAAGACATTTAAAAAACAATCCATTATTAGTTACACAGGATTTGACTTTGTTTCTAGCAAAGTCAATGGTAGACATCCATAATTTTACCATGAAAGATCACATCCATTTGGGAGGGATATATAATGTACTGTAAGCAGAATTCACTATAGTCACAAGTGGACAAGTCTGCATGGTACAAAGAACCTAGAAGAATAATATCACTTTACTTTCCTATCTGCATAAAGGTATAAATACTGCTTATTACATTTGTCCTCTCAAAACTCATGAATGTTGAGGAATAGGGCTTATTCTTATCTGGGTTGTCCTTCATCTCCCTTGTGTAATGAATCTCAACCAGTGTTCTGCAATGCTATTCTCCTCCGCAGCCCATAAAAAAATTTAGGCACACAAGAAAAGCAGGATTCAAATATTCATTTTGTCTGTATTTCAGATTAAGGGATCATAAAGAACTCAACTTCTGTTTACTCCTGACTTTGGAAAGATGAGAATTTCTCTCCCTCTGTTTACTAGGCTCCATCATTCATTTGCCTTCATGATAGTATTGGGGCACTACTTGGCTTGCAGTACGGACTTGCAACTCTTATATTTTACATCGCTGTTGCATAAATAATAATATTTAATCTAAAAAAATCATATTACAAAAATGAGAATCTAAAATACTAATGGAATTTATAGAAAACAATTTATTAAAAAAGAGATAAAATATAAAGATATTATTTTTGGCCATCTGCTATAGACTCTAGAATACTGTAGAGAAAATAAATAAAAACTCCAAGAATATTAAAAAGCCCATGCTGGATTACTCTTAAACACTGTGCAAGCTGTTTTCATCTGCATATCAATTGCAAAGGAATTGGGGGAAGTATCACATCAAAAACGAGCACTAAGTTCTGAAGTTAGAACTCATCAACTCAAACCTCAGTGATTTCTTTGACAGGAAAAATTTCTAAACACCACTTTCCATTCCATTCCCTTTCTTGAGACAGATAATTTTTTTTTGGCCTCATCTTGATTGCTACTAATGTGCCACTGAGTTATAACTAGCTTGTTTGCAGCTAATAATACCCAGCAAAGTAAAAGCCTCACTTTTAATTTCTAGCAGAAAAAATATCAGATGTAACAGCCTGTGATAAGGCTTCTGCTATGCCTTCTGTGTGCAGCACTGACCAGATTGCTTTTACGCTGCATTTAGAGGCATTTATAAGTGAAAAAAATTATACATTTCCACATATTTCTTAAGAACAATTTCTGTATAAATGGAATATTACAGAACAGTTCCTATCTCATAAAGTAACTGTGTTCCTTTTCAGATACTCTATTTGATTCCATTTTATGATAGTTCACCTCTGAAATATTGTTTAAAGATACACATTCCCCACAATCAACAATCAGCTTTAGAAAAAAACAAGATCTGAATATAATTTGTTTTTAAGCTTTGTTTACTTACCTGCAATGAACAGAAATTGGTCCATCCTGACCAAATTGCTCTTTTGTTTTATGCACTTGGCCTATGAAGTCAATAAATCCTTCTCCAGACTTTGGCACTCCTTGTTCTGGCCAGTCAGTGAACTGGAATTGCCTCACTGTTCGGGACTGACCATCCTTTAACAAAAGACACAAATAATGTATCAGAAATGGATATTGCTGTGGCTTAAAGTTGGTCAGCCAACAATCATAAAGACAATCAGTAAGCAAGGATGTTGAGAAGAGCTGGGGAATGGCTAAGATCACATCTATGGAAACTCAACTGCAGTACTGCTGTCTCAAACTTATCTACCCGGAATTGTTATTGTTAGTTTCATTAACAATATTGCATGGAATCTCTTCCACACCACATAGAAGAGTTGTCTAGCAATTTGATGGTGTAAAAAGTGTGCCTGAGGACAAAGCCATAACAATCCTACCAGGGTATATTACTTTTTAGGTAAGTTATGCTTTGAATCCTGTGGACTACAAATTTCTTTATATACAGATCAGCTAGAATAAGGTCATCTAAACTGACTTTCCACTTCTGAGATATGCTCAACTACTTCACAGCAGGAATATCTTTACTGATAAGACTTGTTCAGTCATTGCCCTCCTTGCAGATTTTATCTTTAATAGTAAGCTGCTTTCTATGAGGTGAACATATTTCCTGGAAGAAGATAGATAAACAAACCAGTTGTTTAATAAATTTACCTTCAATAATGGTTCATTTAACTCACTAACAGCTTGGAGTTAGTTAAAATCGAGAGGAAGGGCTTCGTTTCTCAAAACAAGCCATCTGAAGCTCTTCGATCCCTGTGGTTAGGATTACTGACAGCATTTCTTTAACACGCAGAATACAGCATCATAGTTATTTTTATACTGGAATTGCCAAATGCCAACTTGTGCTATTTAATGTGTAAAAAGTCAGGGCACAGAAAAAATGCAATACAAATGGATAGAGCGAATTTGTTCTGCATTTTCAAACATTGATAATTTTGGCATTGTCAATCTGCACAGATGAAATATTCAAAATCATATCAATATGAGCTACTGATGTTAACTGATACCTCTAGATATTATGTTTTCTAAGCACCCACCATGTCATGTCTTCAAAATGGCCTTCTATTAAGTGAAACTCATAAAAAAATTGAAATTTCTTCTAAGTAAAACTCATGAAAAATTGAAATTATTACTGGAGATTCCCCTCAAAAAGTGGCAAGTTATGTTGGAGGCAAGAACGATCTCTCTCTCTTTTTCCTTAGATCACAAACATTCAGCTGTTACAGATCTTTGAAATGATACAGAAGTAATTTTAAATATAACCAGTGAAACCCCAATACTTTGCTTTCATATTTCCTCTGGTTCTTTGGTTTCTGTCTCCCATATCTCAGATAAGTGAGGAAAAGAGAAAAAATGTGTGTGTGTACCACCACCTACTCCATGAGAGAACAACCATGCTGTCTACTTCCACTAGAGCAATGTGACAATTTAGTAATCTGTATCTGTGAAACACTTTTCTCCACTTAAACAAATATGCAATATTTGAAAATGTTCACCCAATTTGCATTCTTGTGCCCATCAATAAAGAACTAAATGTTTATTTCCAAAATGGTATCTTGTTCATACAAATATCTCTGATAATGGTCTCTGTTAATCCCATTTTCCTCCAAGAAAACCATAATGAAATTGCATCCTACAGATAGCCTTAGGCACATGATATAAATTTATCAGAAGACATAAGTAAAGGTTGTATTCCATTCAAAATAACCTTCCATTCTTCTAGAGTAAAGAAAGAAAACTTGAAATCTGACTTGCAACATATTGTTGAGGAGGTGGAAACTCTTCAGCAATTTCTGACCCTCATAGGACTTACACTAAATAACAATAATTTTTTCCAGGTAGAAAAAGTAGGAAAGACACTAATTTACCTAAGTCCAGTCTGTCACTGGAAAGTTAACACATTTCTCTGTCATAAATAGATCTAATGGTAAATATTTATTTTTCAGTGGGCATATATCAACTGCATTAATATGTTTCACAATTTCAGTAACTCAGTATTCCAATGCAAGTCTGTGAAACGACAATAACCTCTCTTATTCAATATTATTTATTGAGCAGAGAAGTAAAGCTACTTAGTCTATGTTAGACTAGCATTAAAGCATATTGGGAACTGATCTGCAATTTCTTACAGTTCCCTCTGCTGCTGACATTATAAAGTGTTGATTTTTTTAATGAGATTCTTGCCAACAGCAGTCCAGATATAAATACCAAATTTTATTAAAATCTTTACTTTCAAATACTGTGACAATTTGCACAGTTAGTTACCAAAATAAGTACTTTCAGATCCCTATGTGGCATAGAGGACTTTTAATGTATCATCCTATTTATTGGCTGACCATTCGGATTTATTCTTCCTTCTCACAGGGGATATTCAATTGTCTTTTGATTAGGCTTTAGAATTTATAATACTCTCATACAGCCATCACTAATAGTTTAGCCTTAAATAAGACTGACCCAACATATTGACCTCTTGAGTTTCCAGAGAAAGTGAGTACAAAGCAGTCAGAAGCAATAATTTGAAACAGTTAGAGGTCAATTTCACCTTAGGACAACTTGCAGTTCAGTTTCAGAAATAACAGAGTTCCACACCAGACACTTGCTGCTGGCACCTACACAGATACAGTGCCTTATTTTATGTCCCTGTGGAGTAATTGGTCATTGTGGCTCTGCCAGAGCATGGATGGTATCATAACAGTACAGATGGATTTGGACATGAGAGGGAGAGATGTTTGCCATCAGTCCAGAATTTACTCTTGAGTGCAACAATTTAGTTAAATGACCTCAACTGCGACATCCACAAAGGCCTAAGTAGAGGAAAACTATAATGTACATTTTATACCTGGATAAGTAATTCCCACTTCTTTCCAGTAAATTTGGAAGGAGCTATAGTTTTTCAGCATAACTAAAAAATTTAGGATGGTGCTGTCAGCTCACCAAGAAGTTTAACAAAATTTGGACCATCAAGATAAGGACATTGTTAAAATTTGAGAAACAACATGTGATAGTAAGATGTCATACCACCACTTTCACTGTGCTTAATGCTTTCTAAAGGAGGTTTACTAATATCATGTCAAATAAAATTAGTTCTAAATTTAATTATTTGATTATTTGACCCCTTTTTACTGGTTTGGTATCTGTGGGTAAGCAGACTTTCTTAAATATTATACTTCAAGAAAGAAGTAGTAGAAAGAACTTTTTAAAAGTATGAAACATTTAGAGACACTTCAATTACAGCTATGGCTTTTTGTTGTGACTCTAATTTTGTGATCAGAGCTTTGTGAACTATGTCACATAATAACTCTTCCAACTTGAGACAGATTTTTAATAAAAAATCAGTTAAAACTATCAGGATATCTGCAGTGAAATTGGATTTGACTATCTCTGCTTACAAGTGTATTTAAAGACTGGTGGTAGAAGCCTGTTCTCCACATTTCTTAAGCACAAATAGGTTAGAAGCTATGAGTCATATCATCCTTACAACATTTCAAATAGTATGAAAATCAGATGCAATGATCTTCAATTTCATTACAAAAACCTACACCTAAATCTCATTTGCCAAACCAAAGGTTCATATGCTGACTTGATACAATACTGTCCAATTTTACTTGAAGTTCACATTAAAAAGGTCTAGCCAAGCATGAGGAAGTCTAATATTTCAGATGCTGACAGGCAACTCTGAGTAGCCACTCATGGTATTTCTGGTCAGTACATCCTACCATTTTGCTTGAACAAGTACTATGCCACAGTGCCTAGAGAAACAGAGGCTGACAGTATGTTTTCCTGCAACGCAGACTGAAGTGCTAAAAATCAAGTCTGAGAAATACCAAATATGTATTAAAAGTCTATGTATGTTTAATCTTATATGAGCACTCAGTTTTGGACTCAGGAATTCAGATAAGAAATGAAGTATGAAAATGAGGATGCTAAGGTCACAGCTGCACGAATCTACTCTGCAGATATACTAGAGAGCTGAAAATATACTATATGAAAAATCAAATTATAATGTGCAAAGCTTGTCCAGCTTTTCTTATGAATGTCATTCGCTCTGCATTTTTAAAATCTAAGTATTAACCTTCATACTCACTCAGCCTTAAGGGTGGTGCAAAACAACAGAACGGCACTCTGTGTGGCAAAAATGTACCCAGTAATGATCAAGGCGAAAATGAGGAAAAAAGAGGAAAGTGGTCCTAAAATATTCTAATGTATTTTGGCACAAATAGCTCAGAACTATAAAATTATGATAGATCTGAATGAAGTCAATAATTCCTACATAAATACCCCATTTATTTAAAAATAGCTTCATCTGCTTCTTTATTGTTGCTTTTAGAAAATGTATTTCTAGAGTTTTTCTTAACATTAATAAAAATTTTAAAACCCCCAAACATAGAAAATGAAAGAAATAGATATTTTCTTTCGAATGTATGGGAGTAAGTGTAATGCTATGTTGACTTACCCTTGCATCTGTAACCTTGAATTCCCTCAGAATATACTGTGGCATGTTGTACTCTGCCATTGGATCTACCACAAAATACTGGTATCTGGCTGAGCGCTCCGCAGGCCAGTACTGGTGGCATTTTTCCTATGAAATAGCAAAGTAGAATACATTTCCTATTACTCAAGAACACTACCATAAACTGGTATAAACGCTTTTTTACTCAGTTAAGTGTAATACTCATGGAAAGTGCCAATAGTGACAGGAACATGAGCTGCTTGTGCTGCTGTAGAGTAAAACATTATCTTTACTGCATTGCAAAGGGTTTCTCATTGGTTGCTGTGTATTTGAATTTGCCTCTACTTCTGCTCAGTTTTATTGTCTATCAGTGACAAGAGCTATCCTTAACCTAATTTTCAATGGAGAATTTTTATCTCAATTTAAATCTTGATACCACTTCTAGTTTTCTTCCCTTTTGCTGGTTGGAGCAAGTCCTCCCAGGACCAGTCATGACTCTATCTCTGCTTCCACCAGTCATGTCCTGAATAATCTCTCTTCTCTCAGACACACGGCCCAACTCAGATTTCACTTATCAGATTCCAGCTTTCTCTGGACATAATCCTGTCCAGACAGTAGACAGTTTTGTTCTTTCCAGTAGGCAGAGTACCACTGAATGAGTTTAGAACTGTAAACTGGGGGCTGAAACTTTAACGTACAGCACAGAACACGACAAGACATTCAGATCTAAAAAATACCACACTTCCTTCTAACATTTTTTCCAGGAGATGCTGCGAAGGGAAGTTTCCAAATAAGAGCTCTTTCTTTTTCTAGAGACAGCAATGGTCTCTCTACATACCTTGGAACATCAGCATGCAAACTTCCTCAGTCTCAGCGTGTCCCACAAAAACATGCCATGTCTGGTTTGCCTACAGCAATATATCAACGGATTGGAGAACCTTATACCTAGTGACCAGGGAGGTTATTCCTATTTAATAAGAAGAAGGAACCAAAATTCCCATCTTTACGTATTCCTAACAATGATATATTTTAATGAGAAGAGCTGCTGTAACTAACATTTTAGTAAAGGAATATTACACCAGCACTTACTCTGCCCATTTCTCGTAGCTTAGTGAGCATGACCACAATTGTAGAATTATGCTCCCAGAGCATTCTCCAAAAGTCTTCAGTTGTTTCTGCTAAAGGACCTTGTGTAGCTATGTAAGCTTGTTGTTGTCTATGTAGAAAAAAAAAAAAGTAAATTAAGAGTATTATTTTAATAAAAGAGTGGATTTATACTCATGTTCTTTGCTTATATGAAAACATTATCTGGAGGGAAAATGTATATACTGTTATTAATGAGCACATTAAAATCTTATTATGATTGTTTAATCAAACTATGAGTTCTTATTTTTGGAACTTTGAGAGGAAAATTACTCTGTTAATATTATGATGTATGACTTTATCATTATTATTTAAATTTAAATGCAACTCTAATTGCTCAATTTTGTGTGCTGTAAAAAGCACTTAAGAAACACTTAGTTGTGCTGGTTCATTTTGTATAAATAACTGTCTAACAATCTATTAAGTTTAGGAATTATAGCATCAAGCCATTTCTTTATTAACTTCATTTCAACAGTCTGATGCCTCTAGCAAAAGTAAGACAGGAAGAAAATTTGGGAATGGAGTGTGAATTTCCAAGCTCTAGTATCCTACAAGTGGAAGCTATCACCAAATTTTTAGAAGATTGGACCAACAGGTTTATAAGATGACCACCACTTTGTGTTGCTCTTGCTTCTTTCAAGCAACAGAAACACCCTTGTGGGTGATAGTGGAGATGAATTTTATTTTTAGTTACGTTCAGAAAATTATCTCAGTGGATATGAATACTCAGGCACACCTAAAATATGGCAAAGATAGACAAACTATGCAATTTCCCTTTCACACCTTTTTCAACCAGCTGCTCTAAGTCAGCTGAAGGCATACTGCTCCGTGTTGTCACAAAGATGCTGGTGTGCTGCATATCTGTGTACAGGCAAAAAGCTTTTGGTGGTTAGGTCAAGTCTTAGTCAGTGTTCCAAGACCATAGGTTGTTTACCTTGTCACATGGAGTATATCTCCTGTGTCTCACCTCTTTATATCCTTTTAAGCACAATAATTGTTACTATTAATTACTAGTAGTTTCTAATAACATTAACTTTCAGCATGTAAAGCATACTGAGAGCTCCCAATGGCTTAAACACCAGTAAAAATATAATGTTTAAGATTCTATGTAATTTAAAAATGTTTTATAAATTACATGGGGAAAAACATAACCCTTCATTAAGATTTAAAAAAAAACACCCAATCAAACATGCCCTGAACAGATAAAAAATATATACTAGATTTCAATACCAATTTTTATTATTTTCAATGTAATTACAGAAACAATTTTGCAAACTTTTAAAACAGTACAGATAAGAACACATCACTATTTGTACCTGTATCCATCAATGAAACTGGCATTAATATAATCTGAGCCTTCTACTCCTCGGATAGGCTGCAAGCATACCCTTGTGGATTCATACGGCATAATATTGACAAGGCGATTTTTGAATTTATTACATGGAAGATTGGCACTGATGAATCTTGAAGTGTGAGCCTTAGAGCTAGCAAGACGCTGTTGAAAACAAATTAAAAGAATTAAGGCCAGGTACAACAAAGACAAGTGACATTGCCAAGTTTTATAATCTTTGTTCAATAGCCATCAAAGAATAATTTCAACTTCAGATGCTTACTTTTCCTTATTCTATTAAATTACACAAATATTTGTAATGCTTCTTTAATACCCAATACAAGTACGATTCTGCTTCATTAGTGCATTTGGACAAATTCCAGTATTAAACCACTACACAAATATTATATTTCAAAATATAATATCAATAAAGGAACAGCACAGTCAAATCACCCTCAACTGAACAGCTCCTGTCCAGAAACCCATTGAGGACTTAATTGTACTTTTTAGAAAGAACTATCTTCCTACTTTAAAATTTTAGTCTAATGGTGTCTTTTATCTTTTGATTACTGGAAACAACTGGAGGAGAACAGAGAAACTTTACTGTTATACCATTTGGTTTTGGTTACCCACAACATAAAATCCAAGTACCTTAAATTCCAGTTCCATTCCTGTGACATTCTCGCCTGCTTCTATCTGTGTCAGCTTCTGGATATATGCATACAGGTTTCTGGCTGGCACTTCGGTATTTCCACATGTCACTGCTTCCAGCAGTGCATCATGGATAAAGATGTATTGGTCCTCAGTTTGAACCATGTAATTCCTCTGTGCTCTCATTAGAGTTACGTGGCCATAAATATCTACAGTCTTTTCGTGCTTTATTCTCTCTAACATGGCATCTATCACAATGAAGCAGCCAGTCCTGCCGACTCCAGCACTAAAAGAAATGAACACAGGAGAGAAAACATGGACTGTTTCATTCACTGTGCTTACTTTTATGTCATTCAAGTTTTAAAGTTTTGTTATGCTGATTTAAACAGGACATGCTTCTGAATATGAACATCAGCTTTTATGAAAGAGGTTGGTGCCCTGAAATAAGCAAACTCCTTAAGCATCCATTATAAGCATACTTTTATATAAGATCTTGGCATCTTGTAGTTTCAGGTTTAATTAAAACAGAAATAAAACATGTTCTCAAAATGTATGTTTTTAAAAATAGAAATTACTGGAGAGATGAATCCTCTAAGAATTCAAGCTTTATTTGTAGTGTGATTTCTAAGTCATTACACATGCTGTTGTTGCTATTCTCTTTACAGAGGCAAATTCATTGGCAAACAATAATCTAACAGAAAATTAGTCTTACATAGTTCTACCATACTTTGCTGGTAAACTTTCCACCCATCTCCCAACCCTGCTGATGGGGCTTCTATTAACACAGTTTGTTCTGTCCTCTGTTTCACTTGGCTAGGACATACCTTAGTCTTTGCAATGCAGGCCTATGACTAGATAGCTCTGCTAGATGTAGGCTGGGGAAAATCCAGCTGTTTGGAATGCCAGCTGTACTGAATCAAATCAGATCACCTTTTTGCAGCCATGTGTATGATTGAAATTTACAAAGTTTTGTTTCAACTACTTGCATACATATAGCTAAACAAAGCTAAGAAAGTAAAATGTAACGGCCTTTGTACATCATTTTTCCATCCAGGATCACATCATGCCTGAAACAATGAATGATCATTTCACGCTTTCTAAATGCATAACTTTTTTCAGTTAGTAACTGAAAATTAAGTACATAGTCTAGAAAGCAACAATTTATAAACCCTCAAGACACTGAGATTAGCTACATTAAGAATATTTAAGCACCCCATGATCTGCATTTTTTTTGAGTAAAACAAAAAGAAACAAAAATAATTATAACCCAGATTCTAGAAGACAACTATATAAAAACCACAGTTTCTATATTTCCCAGAGATAATAAATATCATAAGTCCAGCCTGATACCAATACTCAAGGTCAAACATTTATTTCTTGCATGACACCTTAAGAATCTTTGTCAATTACCAGCAAACTGAACTTCCAGATCAGAAGGAAGTGCAGAACAGAAAGCTATTTTATTTAACGCGAGGTAAGTCTTCTTTCTAAGACAGTGGATTTACATATTGTTAATCATGTATTCTTGCCATGGATTACTCCTCCAAGCAGCAGATCCCCTTCAAAGAGCTGAAGAATTCTGCTAACAGACCAAATGCATCAATCTCAACTTTTTTTAGATGCCACTCTGACAAGATTTAACCAGTATTCTGAGTTTAAGAAAATTTACCTACCAGTGATATTCATCAGTAGGAGTTTAACAGAAGAAAAAAAAAAAAAAAGAGAAACAAAATGATGGCTATCGTAACTAAATTGCAGTTCATTTACCTTGTGAAATAAAAGCTCTGCATTTCAGGAAAACCTGTTGACATTAACATTGACAAAAACCATGGGAAAAAAAACCCAAAAAGCTGTCTCACTGTTGCTGTTTTCTTTGGGTTTCTTTTGTTCCTGTAATGGAAATCAACAGAAGTAGCACACATTTTTATGTCAGATTGGTTTGTATCAAGTTTTAAACCATTCCTTCAATGATTACTCTTCACATTCAGTTTTTATCAGTTTAATAAGTGTGGGCCAAGTGAGAAATACAGAAGAAGTTGGCAGTGCAGATTTTCTCAGTAATCTAGGACTCAGTAATGGTTCTTTTTCCTATAATGTATTAAACTGCTGTTCCAACTTCATGTTTATAACTGGATATACCATTTTTCAGATGGAACATCAAAAGGTCACAGTTGCAGACCGCTACTCCAAAATCACAAGCCAGTTAAAAGTTTGCATCTTTAGCTTGGAATGGGTAATTTACAGTTCTTATTTTCATGTCTTTTATTATCATTTGTATATTTACTTTTTCCATGAGCAAACTCAAAGAGTAATAGTTTTTAGCATACTCTGGCACAGAAGATATTTGCTAGTCTACAGGTTTGTGCAGAAGTTGGGAAGATCATGAAAGCTGATCCAAACAGATTATTATGCACTCATTTAATGGCAAGGAAGGGGCTGATACACTACACTTATGGAGGCATTTGGCTTCACTGGGCTCTTGACAGACATCTCGTTGGATCGTTTTATAAAGCAAGATATTTTTACTCTTTTAAGGTGCCCACTACATTCTAGTTCTGCCCATTATATATGAGCTGTGTGTCTACTAAACTACTCTTTTGACTTTCCACATAAAAATGGAACCAGTGCTATGAAGATTTTAACTTCTTTTTGAAATGTGCTGTTCCCGCCCCCAATACATTCTAACTCTAAACTAAAATAGCTTATTATATAAAATAAACTATCCTATCCTATCCTAATTTTTCATCTCATTTCTCTTTCTTTTCTGCTATCACACAGCCTGCTCAATATGGTATGGTATACTGTTGGGAAGCCACATAGTTCAAATTCTCACTATGAAACCACTGAAATATATAAAAAAATTCCCTGTATTCATGTGCTAATCATGATAATTCAGCTAATAAGAATACTTTTTTTTATTGACTTTCTTGCCCTTTTGGTTTGCCATCTTCTGGTGTTGCTGTCAAACTTAGAATTTTCATTTCAGTTAGTGAAAGAACAATTAAATTTTCAATATGAAAACCTAGATATCTATTAAATAGACATGCCTATTAAGAAACTGTTACTGCTTCAAATATTGTCATTTACAGTACTATAACATTTGTTTTCAATTTCTGAAATCATGACTGACTCAGTCCCATGAGCTGAAACATGCTTAATGTCCTGTGATGCAATACAACTACAATAGCTACAATTCAAAAAAGGAAAATGAAGAGGCATAAGGGGGACATTCTGAATTCAAATCACTGTATGGATGTGTTAAAGGTTGGCTTTTATGATTAATTTGTAGCTGCTTAAATGATGACCCTTTACTGATACTTCAGTGATTTGGCAAAGGAAGGCAATGTAATTACCAGTATTCACAGATCATTTAATTGGAAGCAAAGACAGTAAAATATGGACCAAAAATTATGTAGGACATTTTTGACTCATATCAGGGGAAAATTTTATTGAATATTACTGTTTCAGATTGAATGAAGCTTGCATTTATAAACTGAAAGTACATGAAATTGCTTGTGATATGGGAAATATATAAAAAGGTCTGGATTTTACTGAGGAACTTCTAATAATTGATTAGATTTCAATCCCACAAAAATTATGTAGTAGTTCTGATAAGAGCAATATTTAGATTATTTTCACATTTTGTGGTTAGGAAATTAGAGCAGAAAATCACCCCCGGGCCAGGAAGCAGCAAAAAAAGCCCCGTATAAAACAATTGAGCATCCTTTTGAAAAGAAACATCTGATCAAAATAACATAAAGACCTTGTGCAAAGATGTAAATTGAAATTTTGTTTTAGATGAGATACTGGATTGCTTCAAGAATTATATAGCAGCTTATAAGAGAACTTTGAGAATTTATCTGCAAGGGTACAGTGACTTTCTTTCCTTCTCACAGTGGTTATGGTCGGATAACAGACAATAAAAATGGTGTTCAGCACTTTCTTGGATGCAGTGCTTTGCCAAAGACTTCACTGACTGAATTTTATTTAACCCTAGGCTCTGCATGGAGGCAACCATATTTATCACCAAAGTCACATAAAATGTCTAAAAAAGAACATGGAATAAAAAAAATTGGAAAACAGGAGACTATTTCACTACAAGCAGATAAACTTCAATCTATAACTCTCCCTAGTTTTCATAGGTAGTAGACAAAAGCATGAGACAGTCACAACCCAAAAGCCAGCCTTATATCTTTATTCCTTTATGGAGTTTTAATAAGATTTTTCCTTTCAGTCTGCACATTCTCAGAATTCTAGTATTACCATAAATTCTTCAAATATAACTGCCCCAGATTTAAGCCCGTATTTTTTTGTAATATGCACCTGCAAAAGTATAATGATGTTCAGGAAGTAAATTTGTTCTTCATCTAATCCAAAGTATAGCTCTGGAGAGATCAAGGATATGAAACTGTCTTATGAGATTGTAACTTGAGTACAAGCAAACTCAAATATTAAAACATAGAGAATCAAAACTCCCAAAAATTTCTCTAACAAATCCCATGTACAGGAAATAATTGTTTACTATAATAATTTTAAAAGCTGAATTTTCCATGCAGGCTAAAAATGTAGCATTACTAATGTTCAACAAACCAAAAAAAAATTCCAGAGATCCTTCTAACAATGACATTCCATTAGAGCATTTCAAATCCTCTCACCAGTCATAAATTAATGTTACATAGAGAAGATGAAACAAAAATTACTTGTTCTTTACTTGCCAAAGATCATGAAATGAAATTATGAGAATTTCAAACAAACAGGAAATAATTTTTAAAGCAGTACATAATTAAATTGTGAAACACATTGTTACGGAATACCATGTATGACCAAAAGAAATTCAGAGAGGAAAGGATAAATTAAGGGTTATCAACAAACATGTTACAGACACAACTTCCCCTACAGAAATCCTTTTATTAGATTTTACTGGAATTTGGGTAGGGACTCTGAAAAATAAGATTCTAGTCGTGTCCTGGGAGAGAAACTGAAATGCACTGTCTAAATTTGATGTTGTGACCCTACATAATTATAAAAGTCATAAACATTCAATTTCCCAGCGTAAATCAGAACATCTTAGAACACTTCTTCTGAATCAACACTTCAACTTTCAGGTACTTGACACCTTTAGGAACAATACCATTGAAAAGGGACACCGTTAATTTTGATACTTGCTTCTTCTTTCCTGAAAGGGACAAATTATCATAATTATTCTACCTGCTTCTTTCCTGAAATCATGAATTGTTGGTGAAAAAACATCTCTTATTGTTCCACTTATGAGATGGAATAGCAGAAATTATACATAACTGAAAAGTTAATTGACCTTATTTCATACCACTTATTTTCCTGATCATGGTTTCCCTGCAGAAATGATTGTTGATTATATATAACAATACATGCCATAATCCTTCCTGCTTTTCAGACGATTTTTACATATACACCTTTCTTAACCACTGTTAACCTGATTTCTTCAATTACTCGCATATATAGAGAAAGTATATTAAAATAAATTTTATTCCTCTGTACTATTTTATCTGTCTACAAGGATTTACTGTGATTTTTTATTTCAAAATTAATTAATTTCTCAGATATTCTCCTTATTTTCTTACTTCTCTAAATACAATCTTATATATGAATGTACTGATTTCTGTATTTATCATCAGAGTAACTATTCTAAATATATCTTCTCTGTGACATTTGTTGAGTTTCAGTACATACTATAATTTTTTTTGTACTGTACAACTGTACTTGACATTATGCATTCCACTAAAGAAAGAATGTTCTAAAATTGACTGAAATAGAGTTTAGAAGAAGAAAGTATTTTAACGTTAATTTTCAAAACACAACTTACTGTGACTTGCTATCTTCAATTAAAGATAGATCTATGCCTGAACAGATGTAGTAAATACAGAAAATTATATTCTGGGAAATTTAGCAGAGGAAGTACACTGTGAGCCTACCATCAATAAATAAAAGTGAAGATACAGCACAGCAGAAAAGTCAATGAACAGAAATTATGCTACTTGCTGCTAACAACTATTTGTTGCTTTCTTTGCAGTTCAATCTGCTTTGCATTATCAGGGTGGCATGTTTTAAAAAACAGCTTCATACTTTTGAATATTTCTTTTGGTGCTTTGATTACATTTTCATGGAGAAGAGCTATTAGCCTACTGGTGCAAGTAATAGAAGGTGAACAGATGCTATCTGAAAATGAATTAAAAATTGTTGAAAGAAATGTCTTCTGTAGTACAGGGTAACTGGGAAACCTGGAAAGTACTAGCTAGCCACTAAAATGATTTCAAGTTTCAGAGTCCTCTTGTATTCCTATTGTGGCCAACAATTCCTTCTTTTCTTAACAACAGCTGCCCTTGGGACATTTTCTGGTTGTGTTTTAGACTGCTGGAAGAGTGATGAAGTCTGAGGTTGTAATCCAGACACAGGACTTCATCTGGTAAATATGAAGTAAAAGGAAGATGTCATCACCAGGACTCTTCACTCTTTAATCTACACTGGACTTTTACATTGCTGTTTTCTGCTATATTTTTTTTTTCACTCGCCTGCTCACCTTCCCCCACTCTGAAAACCTGGAAATAACCAATAAATTAGTCCTGAACTTGAAGTTGATACGACTTTAGTAGGGAAACTATTGTGTTGGACCTCCATCTCAGAATTTTCACTTCCTTTTCCATTGAAAACTGATATACCCAGAGGATACATTCAGAGAAAGAGACAAGCTTGATGTTTCCACCTCTAGTTTGGTTTAAACTGAAGTGGTTGCCACACAGTATTAGTGCAGTGAAATGCTACACAGTAGGAAATGGAGTTTAAAAAATCTGGGGCTTCTCTGATGAGCTCATATGAGGGCTAGTCCTGTTATTTTTAGATCAAGCAGAAATAATGGGAGTTTTAGTGTAGAAGTTTCAAGGTAGCTTGTAAAACGAGCTTGGATAGTATATTGACATTAAAAATTGTTTTTAAAATTCACATGAAAGAAATAGAAATCACAATGCAGAATTTACTTGGAACAGCAGTCACTGACAAAATCTGATAATAGCTGATGAGACCCTGAATTAAGTCTATAAAAGTATGAAAAATGAAGAAAGATTAATATTCAGGGCAGAATACTGATTGGAAAGCCTCCATGAAAAGATAACAGGACTATTTTTAAAGCTGCATTTTACTTCTAGAGACACGGGGAGAGGATTTAAAGAGACTTTCATGCTGATTACTTTAGATAAAAACACAGCCTGTTTGAAGTTAGCCAAACATGCCGGGTAGCCAAGTTGATGCAATGTGTTCCAGCATACTCTGTGTCTATGGATATTCCGGAATTTAATGTAGGTACAGCTGGGAAATCTCAGAAATACCCCTTTCCAGAATTCAGCTATTGGGTTATAAAAATATTTTCACATTTCCTGCAGATGGCTGGATTATTTTCTTCACTCATAATTTTAATTCAGAATTCATTACGGACAGCTGCTGGCTCTGATAGAACCTAATTGCTCTTTTACTAGACTCAGCTGCAAGCAGTCAGATTTCCTTTTCCTTTGTAGAGTATATTATATATAAACATGGGTGGGGAGAAAAATAACCAATTAACTAAATACATATGGATAAAATGACTCACTAAGAGTGCTGATCAAATAATGTATCAAACTACATCTTAGGTCAAAGGAAATTACAGGCCTTGTAGGACATGATAATATATATATGGAAATAATTATCAGCACCAACATATTTGTAACTTGAGATAACACATGGAAAAGTCATTGCATTTGTTAAAAAAAAATCTTACAGACAATTATTACATTTTAATGAGGGACAGGTTATTTTGCCCAGTGAAAAGTCATCAGTCTTCAGCAGACCTGCTCAATTGAAACCATTTGTTAGCCAAATCAAAGTCAGACCTCAGTATGTCCACTGGGCAACTTAGATGAAAATGTGGTGTAATAATGTAACTATTTTTACTGCCTTACCTTTTATTAAAAAAAAAAAATCCCCAGAGAATAGTTACTTTTACCCAGGCTACCAAAAAAGAGTACATCACAAAAGGAGGGAACAGAGAACAAAATGTCAAGGATGTGAAAATTCCCTTCCACCTCCCTCCACATAACGAATACTGGAATGGGTTAGAGTATTTTGCTAGTCCATTTTTTTTATAATGTATGAACTCAAGGAAATGTTGTATACATGTAAAAACATGAAACAGCATTAAATAACACATTTTAAAATCCTTCCAAAGACGTTTAGTGAAATGGACACATTTAAATTAAAGGTAAATAAATATCTTCTAATGTATATGTGTGAAACTACTTAAAAAAGGTAAAAAATACAGTCCAGAATATAAGCAAAAAAGTATCTACCACTTTCTCTAAGCAGCTAGAGGAATAAAGGTGAAAAGAATTGAAATTCTCATAAAGCAAGACTAAACTAGTCACTTACTGCTTGCTGCTGGAGAGGAAACTACTGAAATATTGTTGACATTGGAGTTTCGTACTTTCTCCTGAAATTTCTGACATTTGCCATTGTCAGAGACAGGAAACTGGCCTAGACAGAACACTGATTCTATCAAGTAATAGCATTCCCTATATTCCTTTACAGATTTCTGACTGCTACCAGAAACAAATCTTGCCCTATGCAGTCACAGCAGCTTTTTAGGATTTCAAAAGATAATCCAGCCCTGAGTCACACCAGTGGGGGGTATAATCCCCTGAACCACAGGCTAAGTGCCAACCAAATATGGCTTTATACACATATGATGGATTTAATCAAAGAGACCACAAGTAGGTGTTTTTCATTATTTGAACCTGCATGATGAAATAGTGCTATTACTTGTTATTTATATGTTTTTGAATTTTAATAAGGGTTTTTCAGTGATACAATCTGAGTTTTAATGCTTATAAACAATGGAAGCATATACTACAGCAGCTACTGTTCAGGTTTTAGAAGGGGCTTTTTTGCTGTGCAGAACTGATTTCTAACTGAAGACAAAACTTGAAAGTGGATCAGTATCAGTTTGCTTGTGTTTGACACCTCATGGAAGATTTACAGATAATGTAGCATAGTATTTTCCTACTCTAACAAAAAAACCTTATCAAGGCCAATTTTAAGGGACCCCACACACCTTCACATTAACTATGGTATGCTAGTTCTTGTCATGTTCATATTTCCAGGTTTTCATATAAAAGTACCTAAATTTAAGAAAAAAAATTAGAGACCTGAGCTAATAAGAATGGAATGGCATCTTTGCTATCAATATGATTCTAACTAGTGACACTCAAATTTGAAAGAGAGAAAGGAAAATCCAGCATTACCCATCCATTGCTCTCTCTATCAGCATACAGTTGGAAACGCTACCTTTTGTCTGTGCACTTGCATGAACATATCCCAGAAATTACATGTCAGCTCTTCAGTATAAAATATCCAGGGCCTTCAGCATGTTCAGCATTAAATATCCAGGGTCTTCAACCGCAAGGTTTTCAGAATCTGCATTTTCACAACCTTGAAAGTTTTTATGGTCAGAATATGAAGGCAAATCCAAACTCCTCTCTATTTGTAACATCTCCTGTCCATGTATGTAATACCATTTATTACAAAATTACCAAGGAGCGTCTTGCTATACCAATTTCCTACATCTAGCCTTTATCAACTTTTTTTCTAGACTCTTTCTCTTTTTCCAGTAGATTCTGCAATTCCCAACAGTTGATCAAAGACAAAGAAGCCATCCAAAGTTTTCTAAATTAAGCGAATTCAGTTGCACTTTCTTAAGCAGAGATTAAGCATCCAAGGCATAAACACTGCAAGCCTTATCCTCTATATGTTGAAATGAAATAACTTCTAAGAATAAAGGTATGTGCAGAAATGAAACTACTCCCAGTCAGTTACTCTGATTGCATGGTCTGACTTGCTGAGACTAGAAAAACATAGACATTAACTTATTGCTATATTTTTATGTTGAGAGGAACCCAGTATTTTAAGCAGGATCACCAACTAAACATCTTTTCAATCTGAGATTCTAAAAACAATCTTACCCCTCTTTGCTTTCTATAAATGAACAATGACTATGAAGAAAGAAAATATTTATGAGATGTACAATATTCCACATTTAACAGCTGAAATAGAAACAGTTTTACAGTGGTTTTTACAGGGATGAAACCCAGCACAGTTTAATACACAGTAGCAACTCAATAATTTCTGGACAAAGACATGTGGGTAAAGCAGAGAAAATTTAGAATATCTATGATGTTAAAATACTTGTCATACTAAAATGTTTTCACTGTCTTTTCCTCTCTAGAGCTTTCAATCCAAGGAAGTTAGGAAGGGTCCTGTATTGTTCTCAGGACAGAGAAAGGGAAGGGATCTGGAAGATTCTAGTATTTTCCATCTTACTTGTGTTATTTCTGAATATGTACAGGGAAGGCTTTTTTTTTCCCCACCGTGAAAAAGGATAGGCAGTCATTTCCAACCTACTCACTGCAAGGATTAAAAAATGAGCACTTGTAAGGCCTGTGGCAAAAGAAGCATTTCAAACGATACAGAAGTGAAATAAAACAATCCACTGGAAAATCATTGCCTTTGATAAGTATATTTTTTCTTAAATGGTCTATTTTTTATTCACAAGCACTGAAGAAAAATTAGATAAGTATTCTACTTTAGGAAATAGAATATCATATGGTGTTTTGTTATTTTTTTAAAAATTATCTTGTTTTTCACTTTGCTAACTGGTTATGTTAGTATAGTCAGACAGAGATTTACTTAAAACAGTCACATTCCTCCAAACATCCAAGTTTTTTTGTTAGTAATAGCAGCATTAACAGTACCTGCAAAGCTTGAAAAAGTATCTTAGAGATATGCCCCTTGGTGCTGGTATTAAAAGAAAGATTCAAACATATGGGATTGCACTAACACATTAAGCTTTTAGGTGGTGTTACTGAACCAGCTACTAAAGTTTCTGTGATGTTTTGAAAACATCATGGCATAAAATTCCAGACACCCTCCAGTACTGGTTTATTGTGATCTGATTAGCACCTGTTTGCCTGCACTAATCCAACTTCAAACAAAAACGTGTGTTTACCCCCCTATCATTAGACCACACATTAGAGTCTCACCAATGCAGAATCCTAGAACTTAAGCCTGCATTTTTTCATTACAGAAACAATTTTTTCTAGATCAGCTCTGCAAATTAGGGCAAGTCATGCAGAAAGACCAGTGGGATTGTGGTATTAGTCAACTTCTGTGCAAAGGGACTGAAAGGGTAATCTTAAAATATAATTGTGAACAATAAAAAAAATATCTATAGGCATCAGCTATTCTAAACACTACAGAAAAAATCTTCTGACAAGTTACTCTAAATAAGCCAGTCAAGATTTGAACATATTGTGTAAAGTAACTATGAACAGGATGGGATTGCTAAGTTTCATTTGTGGATTTTATTTATCTGCTTTTCTCTTCCTCACACCAAGAGAAAGGATCATGGAAAATTTAAATCAACCTTGACTGAGGCTCTACTGAGCTATCTTCCCTGGTAGATATGGACAGAAAACTTTATCTTTTTTTCTTGGGAGAATAGTACAGTGGAATTACGCATTTATGTTATGACAACTACACCTTTTCATGGAAGTAGTCCTTTAAAAATATCTAATTACTTAAATTAAAAAAAAAAATCTGCATTTAGATTAGGCTTTGATGTTTTCCTTGGTGCTCCATAACTTTTTCAACAATGATCTATGTTTTTTTCCCTTAAATTAACATATCTATGAATATATTTTAGCTACCTTTTCCACTTAAAATCTTGCCAACTTTTCAGCACAAATGTGCTGGTTTTGGCTGGGGTAGAACTTATTTTCTTCACAAACTTCTTACCTCTGTTTCTGTGTGTGGTGCAGCTCAAGGAAGCTTGGGAGGAGACACAGGTGACCCAAAATGAGCAAAGGGATATTTCAGACCATATGTCATCATGCTTAATATATAAGGTGGGGGAAAGAAGAAGGCAGGGGGAGACATTTGGAGCAATGGTGCCTGTCTTCCCAAGTCATCATTATGTGTGATGGGGCCCTGCCTGCCCATCGGAAGCACTGAATAAATGACTGAATTCCTTGTTTTGCTTTGCTTGTATGGGCAGCTTTTGCTTTCCCTATTAAATTGATTTTATCTCAACCTATGAGTTTTCCAGCTTTTACTCTTCTAATTCTCTTCCCAATCCAGCTGGTATGGGAGTGAGTAAGCAGTTGTTGGGGCTTGGCTCCTGGCTGAGGGTAAACCACAGCCACAGGTAAGAGCTTTGACTGGTAGAATGTCCTTATGAAATTCTCAACATGCTTTTGACTTCTATATTAGATTCCAACTCAATACTGTACCAGCAATCAAATCATAATCAAAAGTAGATGTCTAAATGATATGCAAAGATGCCTTTATTGCATCTATTGTATATTGCATATATATTTGTAATAAGTAATTGACAATGTTTTAGAAATTCTGACCATATAATTCTGTATTTCTCTGTTATTATCACACAAAAATTATTAAGAAGATCACAATTTCAATATCTTTGACATACATTTATCAGAACTCATCTTTGCAAGTTTAGTAATGTAGTAGTATGTAGAATGTACATTCTCAGTTAATTTCACTAGATGGAACTAAGTTTTCTTTTTCTGGTCACCGTTACGTGAACAGAGGTTATTCAAATCTAGAGGGTGAGTTCTTCACTAGTCAGGTGTTTTCAGCTCAGACTTCTTCCCACTAAGCACATTATTAAATAATTTCTTCATACACACACAAAAACAATTTCCTAGGAACACAATATTAAAATAGCTTACCAAAAATGAGGCTTTGATACAAACTGGTAGGGGGCCACTCATGAACCAAGAATCAAGAATCCAGGATATTCCAGGATATTGATTCTCTACTGGACATTTAGCTGTACCCCCAAACCATGGAGCAAACTAGAAGAACCATTTAATCCCTTAACATGAAATGGACTGAAAAACAACTGCTGATCAGTATTAAGGCAGTAATACTACTGCCTGCTAAAGGGTAGATATGCAGTAAGGAAAAGCTTGGGCTAAACCTTTCACTTGCAACACCTACTGATAAATACAAAATAAATTGGGGGTTACTTTGTAAGGATCAAAATACAGACAGCTGGCTTTTGTATTCCTTGCCCACACATGGTGAGAACTAAATTTTTCCTGTACTTTGTTGTCTGATAGCTTTGTTTTTCAGTTTCGATGTTTTAAAAGTTTGCAGAAAAAGGCTTCCTCAGATTCTTCAACCCTTTTTACTCTTTCTTTTTATCATACATTTTTTAAAAGCAACTCCTATTCTGTTTATACTTCTGTAACGTGATTATTATAATTTCCTGAGCTCTGATAGTTTGGTACGTACTGGAAGAAATATAAAATAAGGTATTACTGATGTCTCAGATGCCTTAAAATTGCCACTATAAATCCTGTATTCCTTCTAGAAACTAAACTCAGATTACTACTTCAATGAGATATTATTGAAAAGACTGTCTACATTAGGCAAAGGATATAAGGTATGGTTCTGTATTATACTGTTTGGCTCTAGTTAGAAAAGTCTTAAGTACTTTTTAAATCTGGATGATGAAATGGGAGAATTTGATGAAAAGGGATTTAGGTAGTCCTGAACACAAAATGGGAGACAATGACAGACAAGATACAGAAAAAGGACAAGAGGAATATTTAAAAGGCTGCAGAGACAGACTAGGGGACAGAAAAGGAACAAATGAAAACCAGGAAGTTTGTCAAGAGCAGAAAAATATCTCAGTAGAAAATAGCAGCTAGTACAGTGCAGTTAAAGGAGATGCTTGGAAAAACTGGAATGACAATTAGAATTATTCTAATTACTGTTAGAATGACAAACTTACTTCAGAAAAAATACTAAGAAAGGTAGGAACATATTTAATTAAATGGTTCAGAAATGTGATATCAACAGTGAAGTAAGTTTGAGAAAACAATGGAATTGAAAGACACCAGTAGAATGTACTTAATGGGGTCCACAGAATAAGGATCGGTCCAGACTTGGAGAGAAAAAAACTGATAAAATGTTAAAATTATTTTTAATAAGCAAATGAAAGACTGGAATGGACAAACTTATAATATGAAGTGAGCAACAGAGAAGAAAAAAAAATGGAAAGCAGATTATAATTAAAAAACAGAATATGTACAGAACTTTATCTGCTCTAAATTCTTTTTTTATTACCTTGAAATGAAATGCTTATGCATGTCCAGTACTTTAATTTCAAACCAAATGAGAAGTATTTTCATGTTGTTGTATGAAAGACATATCCTTTTACCTGAAAGTACCGTGGTGATGCTCAATAGTTGCTTTTCTATTTTTTTAAAACCAACTCAGTAAGAATAGAATCATAGAATAGCCTGAGTTGAAGGGGACCCACAAGGATTATTTTGAAGTCTGACTCCTGGCCCTGCACAAGTCAGCCCCAAGAAAATCGTGTTGAATTCAAAATAATAAGGCAATACAAATCTCTTTTGTATTGTATTGCACAGATCACATTTCTATTGTGAGAAACACTTTACAAACTTCTTGTTAGCCTATCAGCTGGATAGTCAACACATTACATTGAGGAGTTTATTAGCACATTCATAAACTTTGGACTGTCCAGAACATTTGATGCTAAATGCCCAGCCTGTTTTAGTTACAGAGACATACATTTTTAAATTCTTCAGAAACCTGGTCTCATTAATTCTGCTCATAGACAGATTGTTAGGAGTGGAATTTCAAAACCTCGCTAAAATAATAGGATAAGTGAAAGTCTGTTTTTTAGAGGTTAGGTTGTATGAAGTGACTGAAATCCTAGTCTTAAGTAACTATACATGAGGCAAAAAGCTTATGTTTAGCAGATTATGCTTATTGCAGATAAATTATTGATTTATTAATTTATAAATTTATAAATTAACAGGAATTTGGGATAAAAAAGTCCCTCAGGCATAAAATCATACTACCTAACATGACAACCACTTTCAATGAAATCTGCTGGCAAAACTAATGAAAAAGAGAAAATAATGGCCTTGTACTTCATCAGTACCACTGAGTGATAACAAGCAGTGCATTTTATTTCATCTTTTCCAATGACTAGCCATAAGGACTGATTTAATTTGCCTATTTTTGCGTTGTGGTGATTTAGGCTATTATATTAACTTAAGAGATCTTCCAGAGTGGGAAGATTAATTTCTTCTATTAAGTCTGGTTTTGATTTAGAGTATAGCAAGCATCTTCACTGTTCAGTGACTTTGGAGGAATGCTATATATAGATCAAGCTACCGAAACTGTATCTGTGGAAATATAAAATCCTAGACAATAATCATAAGACCCTGCAAATGCAAGTACAAAAGTATTTGTCTCCATTAAAGAAAAACTCAGCAAACTTTATGAATATATTTGTGCTGTTATTTATAATTATTCCACATTTTTAATCCTGGTGTTTCAATAATCATTTGATATCTGTGTTCCATGTTCTCTGATATTTTGTAAACAGTCTGTGCCCTTCAGTTCTGCTTATTTTAAGTTCCTGTGGAATTTACTTTTCTGTCTTGTATGCAGGGGCTTCTTTCCATCACTTTATGCTTAAATTATCAAATTCCATGGCTGGTTATCAGTATGTTAAGAAGTCAGAACTACACATGGTGGTATGCTGTAATTACTATTCCTGAGGTTTTGGATGACAAAGCAAGACTGGTTTTCAAACATGCTAAGCATTTGTAACTTCAGTGATCCATGTGTAGTAACTCTGAGCCTTACTAACTGAAGGCATTCCAAAATTAAGTTCACAAGAAACAGTGATCTTAGGAACTTGCTTTGAAAAGGGCTACACAGAAAGCTATACAATGTACCACAATATAGCCCTGGAATATTGTCATGAGGGAACTCAACTTGGAGTTTATTTCTACCAGAATGGGTACGTATGTTCTGATAATGTACTTATCAACATGATTTTAAGGCTTCCTCAAAGATCTGTTCAGCAAGTTCCAAAGAAGCCATATCTCTTTATTGTCCTTAGCCCCAAAACACAAAGAGCAGTTGACTTTTGTTCTTCCAGTTTTATTAATTCATACCCTATAATGCCTGAAGAGGTTTGCTACTTTGCAAAAATCACAGAGCACTCATTTCCCTGAAGCTGGGTTCAGCTTGTTCCCCAGGTACTTTCTTTGCATTTTCAGCTCCCTGAAGTCCTAAACTGAGGATTTAACCCAGAATACAGATTCAGGTTTTACCTGAATTTACCTACTTTCAATGAAACTTTGAATTTATCTATCTTAATTCTAATGTTTGCTACTTCTTCACACAATATAAGTAATAATTTCAAAAAGTGTTTCATTGCATAAAACACAGTTTCTTCAGCACTTAGTCTCTTAAGCCAATATTATCCTCTTCCTTTTTCACGTCACATTCTGAATGCCACAGATACATTTATATTCTCCCTGCAGACATTATCCCAGGAGATCTTTTGATGTTCTAAAATTAAATTAATTGTGCATAGACCAAATAAAATAATTCTAGTCTAACCAAGTTGGCAGTGCCATACTCAGGTCCTGGATTTGCAGTGCAACCATCTTTTTCTTTGACAGAAGTCTATTTGAAAGAAAATCACACTTTCATCTGCAACAAAACAGAAAGCAGAAACCTTGACATAATATGCTTTGAAGAAACTCCTGGGCTTACCTGCAATGCACAACCATAGGTCCGGCATCAGGTGGGTTGCATGTCTTGACTCGTCGCAGGAAAGCTAAGAATGGTGTTGGGTGTTCTGGGACACCATGGTCAGGCCAGGCAGTGAACTGGAATTGCCTCACTTCCCTTTTCTCACTTGAGCCATTCTATGAAATTTAAAAGTTTTGTGACAAAACTGCTACTTGAGATGATATTGGCACTTTTCAGTGAAACAACTGCAGAAGCACATATACCAGTGAAAATTGTTTAAATATTTGGGGCCAGCAAGAAAAAGAATTCAGGCAATGGAGGAAAAATCCAAATTACAGATTCAAACAATGTAAGATCTTTAACTGTACTGTACACTTGTGCACCATAACTGCCACAGACTTAGTTAGTATTCAAGTTTTTCATGGTGAGAGCTCTGCACTAACTTACAAAACTTCATATCATCAGAAAAATGTACTCTGTAGAAGTCTCAATGTTCAGTGCTGTTAGAAGGAAACAAGGGAGAAAAATGAAAGGAGAGGAAGGAGGAAAGGGAATAAGGAAGTAAGCTGAAAAGGCAGGCAGGTAGGGCATGAAGCAAAAGGAAGAAGGAGGACAAGGTGACAGGAGGGAGGCTAGTGATAGGAAGGAAAGAATGGGAGAGGATACAAAAAATTGCCAGCCTTTCAATTTAAAAATATATAGTAAGTATATATAAGTATATATACCTTGTAAAGTGCAAATGTACGAACACAGTATGTTGCCAATTCAACAGTGTCTGAAAGGGTCACTTGGATTAGTCCATAAGTTTCTGTGCCTCTGCTTGGCCAGTATTGATCACACTTCACCTGCAGTGGAAGATATGTTATCATTTAATACATTTAATACTGAAATTTGTTACATATCTGACTGTATATCACCATAGGTTTTAAAAGTATGTGGAGTTAGAATGGCCAACTTCCAACACAAGAAATTTATTTTATCATCCACAAGAACTGCCATTCTGGTAGTAGATTATATAATGTTTTATTCTATAATGGGCAAGTTCAGTAGGACAGATAATTGAGAAATGCTAATAAGCACAGATACACTGAAGAAAAAAACAATTTATAGAAGCTCAAAGTATGACCTATATCTTCACTTTTCATAGTCCATAATTTAATAACAGTACTAATCCCTTCAACTCAGATGGAACTTTTTCAGTATTTGCCATATTTTACATTAGTCCCCAAGCTTATAAACTACTGCTTTCATATTAATATTTATTATGTATAGAAATAGTTCAGTACAAATAAGTATTTTTCAGAAATAATTTCAGCGCACTGATAAATGAAAGGGCATCAGCAACTATTAAGTGGATTGTGAGAAAAAAAATTCCTTTTGAGATCAGTGCTCATCAGAGAGGAAGCATGTAATGAAATTGGATCCACAGGCATTTAAAAACATGGTTTGGTGGTGAGTTCATCTATCAAATCTTAAAAAACATGAAGCATTTCATTCTTAATGAATCTTGATTTCAAAATGCCACAACTTAGAATAATAAAAAATGTAGTAATTCTGTGTAAGATAACACGTAAGAGAACTATATTGTTATCAACATGGCTAAGGCAATGAAAATCATTAAGAAAATAGATATGCTGAAGCCCTAAACCCACCAGAAAATGTAGTACAAAGCAGTATGGGGTCAGGTAATTTAAAACATTTTACTTTCAGTGGCTGACGGGTGAAATAGAGAGTCAATCCCTATTCTATTTATAACAATACATTCTAACCAATTAGCCCTTCCTACAGTTCAGAAAAGTTTAAAAGGAGTCCAGTAATAACATATTTGTTTTTTTAAACAAATGCCTTCATTAATCACTCCAAGCCAGATTCTTACCAAATTCAATGAGAATACACTAAATGTAAAAAATAACAAAAGCAGTATATTGCACAATATCTCCAATTAGAAAAAGTGAATTTTCCTGCTACATGACAAGAAAAACTAATTATTTCCCCAAAATGGGAAATTAAAATATGTGTCTTTGAAACCTGTGTGCTCTCCAGGTCCTTCATTCTGCACAAAACTTATTGAAAAAAGACTTGATATGCTTTCCAACTCTCCAGACCCAAATAGCTTTTGTTCACAGATCATTTTATTTTGAGGCTCAGAGGTCACAGATCACATTAATGGTTCTCAAATCACAGTCTGAGAACAAGTCTTCTAGACAGAGATGAAAAAAATTCTAGCACTGAAGCAGATTATAAGAATTCATTAGTGGCAAAGTAAAGGAAAACATTTTTTTACCGGAAATGATAGTTTAATTTAGAGATATGGAATGGCAATAAAGTAACTAAGATGTTATTGATACCACACTATTAAAAATTGGAGTGAAGAAATTGATTGAGAGTGAATAAATGTTCTTATTGAGCACTTAAATAATTACTTCGTTGTGTCAATTTACTGAGGAAGTAAGTTTCGCAAATATTTCACAAATATCTGCTATATATTTGCAAGATTCCTAGTACTGACCCCCTTGGTCATCGTAAACCAAACTGAAAAGCATGTTTTCAAATGAAATGTGCAAATATAAGTAAATCTAATTTCAGTTTATTATTAATATAGAAGCAGTGCAACTTGTCCATATTGGTTACCTGTATTTTAAACAAACAAGTTGTGGTTTATTATTTATTAATTCCCATGGAATGAGACATTTTTCATGGAAATTGTTGATACATAACAACTGCAATTTTAATCTTAGCAACTACAGATTTAGTATAAACCTCTGACTAAACTTGTGGGGTTTTTTTAAAATTAATAAAAATTAATATTTAATTAAAGTAAGAGAGAAGAGTATAGCTGTGCCTTTGCATGCCTAAATATGTTACTCTCTTCTTCACTCTGTAGATGTCACACATAAATTGTATGCTCAGAGAAGCAGTACAAGCTTCCAGAAAGCATTCCTGAAAAATTAACCAGCTTCCATTTGCTAACAACAAAATTTGACAAGTTTTAAAATGACAGAAAATGTTTTATATTTTCATTCTGTAGCGTAATCTAATGTTAAGAATATACTTGGACTTAGAAAGCTATAGACAACTGCTCCTTTTCAGTTAGGCTGGGAAAAAATAAATGTTCATGCTCTTTTAGGTGCAGATTTTTTTTTGTTTGTTTGTTTTAATGTAGTAGTTTATCCAACACAAACTTCAATTATGGTAGAGTTTTTCAAAAATACTTTCTGTGAGAGCTACATGATGCAGAGGACTGCTGCTGGTAGCAGACACTAAATGTTCAATAAGAAACTCAATTTGTAGTCTAGTATATATATTATTTGGAAGTGGAAACTGATGAAAATAAGTATCAATTCCTTTAGAAAAAAAAGCCCCTGATTTCAGGTTGATGTGGATTTGACCTTCTGGAAGAGCACATGAAGCGTAGGTTGATTGAACTTCATCTTTTGTCCTTTTTGCCTATTGATTTTTCTCAGAACAAGAGGTCTTCTTCAGAGATGTGTCCTTATGTGCCTCCTACCCTCTTTCACTCTGTGATCATAAACCTTATATTCCCAACACTCCTAACAATTTACAGTCCAATTTATCTTTGTGAGAGATCAAACAATGTTTTCTATTGGACTTCACTGGCAGCAGAGGACCAGATAATACAAATTAATTGGTAAGACACTACTTTCTGAGACAGAGTTCTTTCCAAATGTTTTAGTCTATACTAAGATCCCAGTCTTCAGGTCTTGAAGTGGGAGAGGTTACATATTCTATGTTCTTTTCAGAAAAAAATCTCAATTCTGTTGAATCATCCAAAATTTAACACTAAATGTCAACAAGTTGATTTTGATTTTTTTTTTTTTTGCAAAATATGTTTTTGCTTTAGCTTTTTGATCTGTCTTTAATTTCTTTTCAGTAAGAGTAATTTCTTCCTTGTTTGTCTAACTAATTTGGAAAAAAATATTATATGGCATACATAAATGATGATAATACTAGCCTGCCCCAGAAATACAGTATTTTTATTGTCACAGTTATTTTCTAATATACCTTTGATGAGCCCTCACCTCACAGTCATTACCTTTCTCTTATCCATGTAGCTTTGAGTTTCAAGGGTTGATCTTTTCCCTAGTAGAATTTATTCACCTGCACCCAATGGGAGTTTTTCTCATTGTTAGTGCCACTAACTGAATTTGTATGGGAAATGAAAACAGACAGTACAAGGGAAATGGTAAAGGGGACCTGATATCTTAAGCGTTATCAAGCTGAAACTGTGGGAGAGACAGACAGAAGGTAACTGATCACTGGGCAAGAAACATATTGTGAAACTTTTACCAGGTGATGCGATGTGTAATCAGTGGGAAATTGTTACCAAAATATTACCCTATATAAGAGCCCTATGGGTAAAACCCTACAAAAATCCCTGTATCCTCAATAAATTTGGCTTCTGGTCAGAACTTGGTCATCCCTTTCTCTCCATCGCCGATACACATGAGAACAGTTTCCACCAGTAATTATCTAAGGCTCTCTTGCCTGCCACTAAAGATGGCAAGATGAATGAAGCAGACACGAGTGTGAAGTAACTCACTGGTGATTTAGAAGAGTGTTTTTTTTTAAAGAGGAGAGAAATTACAAATACTGAAAAGCATACCTTTTATTACTACTTTCACTATCACAAAATCACAGAATCATTAGTTTGGAAGAGACCTTCAAGACCATCTAGTCCAACCCATGCCCTCACACTTCAAATAAACCATGGCACTGAGTGCCAGGTCCAATCATTTTTTAAACACATCCAGGGATGATGACTCCACCACCTCCCTAGGCAGAAAATTCCAGTACTTTATCACTCTTCCCATAGACAACTTTTTCCTAATATCCAAACTATATTTCCCTTGGCAAGCTGAAGACTGTGTCTTCTCATTCTGAGAATGATAATTTGCTGCCTGATGAAAGAGACTGACCCCACCTGACTACAGCCACTTTTCAGGGAGCTGTAGAGAGTGATAAGGTCACTCCTGAGTCTCCTTTTGTCCAGGTTGAACAATCCCAGCTCCCTCAGCTGTTCCTCACAGGGTTTGCGTTCCAAACCCCTCACCAGCCTTGTTGCCTCTCTGGATGTGCTCAAGCATCTCAACATCCTTCCTAAACTGAGGGCCCAGAACTGGTCACAGAACTCAACATGTGGCCTCACAGGAAGAATGACCTCCCTGTACTTGGCACTTGGACTTATTAAACTTCATCCTGTTGGGCTCTGCTCGTCCATCTAACAGTTCCAAGTCTTTCTGCAGAGCCCTCCTACCTTCCAGCAGATTAACACACACTCCCAGCTTAGTGTCATCTGAAAATTTACTAATGAAAGACTTTTTGCCCTCATCCATGTCATAAATAAAATACTGAACAGGACTAGCCCCAGCACAGACCCCTGACAGACACCACTGGTGACTGATCCCCAGTGGATGCAGCACCATTCACCACTCTCTGGGCCCGGCCATCCAGACAGTTCTTAACCCAGCACAGAGTGCTCCTGTCCAAGCCATGAGCTTCCAGCTTTTCCAGGAGTTTGCTGTGGGAGACAGTGTCAAAGGTCTTGCTGAAGTCCAGGTACACGATATCCACAGCCTTTCCCTGCATCCCCCAGGTGGGTCATCTGGTCATAAAAGGAGACCAAGTTGGTCAAACATGACCTACCTCTCCTAAAGCTGTGCTGGCGGGGTCTGACACCCCGGCCATCCTGTAACTCCTGTGTGCTGACACCCAGTAGAAACTGTTCCATTACCTTACCAGGTACTGAGGCCAGGCTAACTGGCCTATGGTTACCAGGATCCTCCTTCCCACCCTTGTTGTGAATGGATGTCACATTGGCCAGTTTCCAGTCACCTGGAACCTCCCCAGTGAGCCAGGACTCTTGGTAAATGATGGAGATGTGGCTTTGCAAACTCATCTGCAGCTCCCTCATCACCCTGGGATGGATCCCATCTGAGCCCATAGATTTATGAATATCCAAGTAGCTCAGTTAGAGAACTGACTGCCTCCTTCTGGGTAACAGGGGGACCATTCTGCTCCCTGACACCATCTACCAGTGATCTATGATGATAAGTTGCAGACTGCCAAAACCACCACATACAAGATCAAAGCAGCTCTCAAATTACTAAATGTATTAAGAAATAATTTTAAATACCATAGTAGTAGATGTGTCTAAAATATGTAACTAATGATAGGCACATTCTCTTAACTTTCCTCTCAAAAATACATATATTTTCTTTCTCTACATTTCTTCTACTCAAACCATGCAAATCCTTGCTCGTCATGGAAATACAAGTATTCACTGAAAGCAAAGCTGTAAAAAATGCAAATGCATCCTTTTCCATTAAAAATGAGAAGCTTGAGACATTTTCAGACTTGAAAAGTTTCAACTACAGAGTTCCTAATATTCGTAGATATTCACACTTCAACAAGTCATAGACACTAGAGAACATGCTGCTATGCATCAACAGAGCTGAAGGAAGTGTATTTCCATATGAACATATGAATACAAAGATTCCTGACATTCAAGGGTAGAGAAATCATTTTCCAGTACAAAGTTCCATCATTCAAGCTGAAAAGCTCCTTCAGGTGATTCTTAACACATGAACCAGCTGTTACAAACCATCAAAGATTATAAGGACAGAACGAAAAAAGATCAGGAAAGAAACAGAAAATGAGCATCAAGTAGATATATATAGCATATTATTTGCTGTAAGAGATGTGTATGAACTATGCTGCATCTAGAATACAGAATATCAGTAGTACATAATTTCTTGCTCTGGTTTTCTTACTAAAAAAACTTTTTTCAATAATGGAAGAATAAATGTTGTTGAATGGTAATAATAATTATGCATTAAGAGACGTAGTGCCAATTGCTGGTGGTGGAACCTGTCTCAAACCCTATCAGGATAGTTTACTGCCTCAGAGATTTCAGATAATGCTCTGTCTCCAAACAGATATTACTCCAAAGCCATTTTCTTTTTCCAACAATGTCTTGTCACCTAAAGATTTGGCTGATTTGACTCTAAAGCTTAAAGACACTGACAATATTTGAGATTATAAAGCAAAGACAAAAAAAATAAAAATCAGAGTAGAGGCATATGTTTTTCTATTTTATTTGAACAAGATATGCTCTAGTGACACTCACTGACTTCAGTCTAGGTCTAAATGAAAGATTAAAATATAAATTCATAGTCATAAATAAGTTTTAGATTTTGCTCCTAACTACAGTAGCTACAAAAAAAAAAATCCAATAAGAATCTGGAGGCAACACAAACCATATGCTAATCAATTAATAACAAACTTTATTCCTCTACTAAGGCTTTAAAATACACCCTCATTACACCCCTACTTTCTGAATTTTCTGAGATATGATTAGTAGGTTAACAGTTAACACTGAAAGATAATTGATTAATTAAAGAGATTATCCTCAAAATTTTTTTCCATTCTGATCCTTATGAAAGACTGTGGTATGGTTATTAAAACAAAAGGAAATGGATATTGAAAGGAACATTAGGCATGTTTAAAAGTGTTGTCTATCTCAATTTTCATCTTCATCTATGCAAGCAAAGAACAGATCAAAACTTTATTGCTGAAATAAATGTGAGATGGACTTTTTCAGCTCTTTCTAACAGCAGGGAAGGCATGGTTTTAATGATTTCATTTTGAAGGATGAGTCTGTCAAACAGTTAAGTTCAGCAAGATTTTCCATAAAGGTCTTGAAAAGGTTTAAATGAATGGACTGACTGGAAAAGTGAATGTGCTGACTACTTTTTGTTTCATCCTCTTGTACTCAAGACTGATCACTCTGTGCAGCCTGAGTAATCCTTTCAGTGAATAAGATATTAAACTATGAAGAACATATTGAACATTTCAGCCTGCTATTCAAGTGCTGTAATGAAGATCTACTATTTTCCATAAAAGAGAACTACCTCTTTAAACTGATACGAATATTATGTAAAATATCAGTGAAACAAAAGGATCAAAGGAAAGAAAAATCAGATAAAAAATATCTATTGTTATTATGTCTATGGTTCACTTGAAACAGAACTAATACATGAAAAGGTACATTGGAAAGTATTTTGTGGACCTAGAGGTCTCAGTCTGGATTTTGAATGGAACTTCAAGTCAAGGTGAGCTTTCTATAGCTAGTTTAATACACAGATTAAATTTATCTCAGAAATGTATTTCATGCAGTTCCCCTGTAAATTCCCCTAGCCAAAGCACTGACGACCAACCTCAGTACCCAGCTGTTGCCATTAATTTTCTTAGGACATAGGACAAGCTCTGTAAATGATACAAAATGTGAATCGTAGTATTCTTTTTCAGAGACATCTGTTGTAAGAACTTAAATTTTCCTGATTTTTTGCTTGTCATAAAGGACAACTGGCCTTGAGTTTCTCACCATAATCTGTTAAATAAGGAAAAGTAGGTTTACTTCTTGATAAACAATACTAAATCCATTGTCTGACACTTTCAAGCCTCAAACTGCTTGACCAAACACCGTGCTCTGAAGTAATACACTACAATGCTAAATCAAACATGAGGGCCAGAGAAGGCCACAAAACTGGTGAAGGGCCTCAAATGTGTAAGCCTGTGCTGCTCAATCTGGAGAAAAGAAGGTGCTCTAGAACCATTGAATCTTACTGTGCTCTGCCTGAAAGGAGGTTGTGGTGAGCTGGGGGGTCGATCTCCTTTTCCGGGCAACCAGCAAGAGGACAAGAGGAAAAGGCCTCAAGCTGCTCCAGGGGAGGTTCAGGTTGCATATCAGGAAAAATTTCTTCACTGAAAGAGTGAGTTAGCACCATTGGAACAGGCTTCCCAGGGAAATGCAGGAGTCACCATCCCTGGAAGTGTTAAAAAAACTAGTGGACATGGAACTTTGTAATATGGTTTAATGGGCATGATGGTATTTGGTAAAATTGGATTTCATGAGCTTTAAGTTTTTTTTCCAACTTTAATGGTTCTAAGATTCTACATTCACTCAATTTTGAAAACAAATAAGCAGAATTTTTAATCTTCTAACTAAAAATGCCAAGGGGCATTTTCTACGTGTGGCATAGTTCCTATGAATTAAGAGAATGTATTATGTTTGCATTAAGAGAAGAATTATAGGAGGTAGTAAATATATGTCTTACCTCAAGCACAAAGCAAAGGAAATAAGAAAATGAAGTCGAATTACAGAGTTAGAATATGGTTTTTACTAAACCACTTGCTATCCACTTGCTTCAGGGAAATGTTATTTTTATAGAAAACCATCAGTTTACCCTAACAGCTAAAGGAACCCACAGAGCATGATAACACAAAGTACTAGATGGTTGCCTTGAAAAATACTTTTGGCAATACCAGGTATTGCCAGCTCAAGACTATTTCAGGTAAGACTCTGGTGCAAACAGTTCTTGGAAGTTTACAATCGAAGAGACTGCATACAATATCTGACAAAGCTTGCTTGATTCATGCTACATTTTGGAAGTTCTTTAATATTTCAATATAAATCATGTTTGCTGCCAAGTTTATTTCTGCTTCCTTAAAGCCCCAGAGGCAGGGAAAATGGTTGATTGCTATGAAAATTTTTTAACAGCCTTTCACATGCTGAAAGACTACTACGATTTCCTTCACTCTTTTATATGCAAAACAAATCAAAATCTTGCTATTTCTCCAGAATCTGCTCATCACTCTTCTCTTCTAGATTCTCTGTAATTTACCAACATCTTTGCACAAGGGACATTAATTCTGGATGTTCTCAACTTCAAATGTGTATAAGCTGAAATAACCAGATTTTGAGTCTATGTAGTGTGTAAAAGAAATTCCTTCACAGAAAATTAACCCTACTTATAGTATGGTATTTCCACAGCTATTTTGTGGGATGATATTAATAGTCAGTTTTAGCTGAGGCACCTTGGCACAGCTCTTCCACCTGAAATGTGCCTAGCAAAACAAACTCTAAGTTTTATTGCATTAGATTCTTGCATGCATTAAGAACCTATGACTGACTGCATTTCAGTGAGAGCTGACCATGTTCCTGCCCTTGTACCTCTCAGAATCCTTCCATAGTAAACAGTTATGGTGGAGTTTTACAATTCGGACATTACAACTGGTGACTCTACCTCTTAAGATGGTGTAGGAATTCTTGGACTGTGGCTGCAGCATTCTGTTACAGTGAAAAAAAAAATTGGTACAAACCTACACATTTTTATTTTTATTTTTGTAAATCTGGTGAACACATGGTGTACTTGATTTTGTTTTTCTTTTTTTTCCTACCCAGTTCTCTCATTCATTCATTCTTCATCTGACTCATATCTTGGCTTGCAGTGAGCACTAAAGAAGTGAAATAAAATTTTGATAGTATATTCTTGGTACAGAAGGTATTGGTTTTCCATTAAAACTATGGAATGAACAGTGACAAAACTGCACATTTAATTCTTTAGTAAAATAATACAAATTAGTATGAAAAAATGCCATCTGCAATGTGTTTTATGTACTAATATCTGCTGATGTATATGCTAACTTACCACTTAGCAGCTAAAGAATGATGTTTTCTGTTGCTACAAAGCATAGCTAAAATTTATTTTTATATTTTCCTAAATAAATATGTTTCACAACTTTAAAAAAACCCTACATTTTCATGCACCTGTGCTACCCAATACAAAATAACAATATAAGTTTTCTGCAAAAATCAATTACATTCTACCTAAATACAGCAGAATGCAGGTGCACTTGGGACCATATTGACAATATTCTTAAATTAATTTTTAAGTGCACTATTGCTGACTTCTCTACTCCTTTAGTGAAGATGTCTAATTGTCACTTATTTTTGATGCAGTATTTTGACAGGTATTACCTCCAGTATTACCCAAAACATACTTAGGAGGAAACATCTGAAATTTGCTGCAGAAGCCTGCACATCAAATGGAAGACTAACTCCATCACAATTGCATGTAAAATTCTGCTGCATCTATTTCATACAGAAAATAAAACTGTATTATTTTCTGTGCTTGTTAGTTACTGTGGTGCATGTACTCTTGCCTTATCTTAAGTATGAAATCAGATCAGTGCCTACTCTGCCATCAACAAATGAGGATTCAAGAAAAATCTTAGCAACATGCACATTTTGAATAGAAAAATGTAGTGTTCTTCCCAGACCTGCTTTTATTCTTTCCTTACCTACAGCAAGACTTAGAAATCTTTGGTCACCAGTCTGTTTCAAAGCTGTTTTTACTAAGGAGTCCCAGTGCACATTTTTCCCAATTACATTTTCCACTCTGTTTTCAACTTGCTGTGGGTCTTGTACTAGTTGAATTTGAATAAACCTTCCCTGACTTAATTTATTATATCCTCCTTAAAATATCCAACCAAACCCACTAAGGAAAACAAACCATAAATAATTATTTTACTTACTTGATATTTCTACTGTCACCCATTTTCCTTACACATGAAATAGTCTCTAAATCTATAAAAAATTAGTTGAAATACTCAGACAGAAGTGTTCTGATGTTTGATGCTTGAAAGAACAGGAGCTCCTATTTAGCATTTCAGCAATACCAGGAAAAGTCCATTTACCTTTTATCATGACAATGCCATCTCTCCTGACACCCTCAGGTGTCAGTGACAAATTGAGAGAAGATAAGATCAGGGATTTTCAACTATCTTTTGATGCTCTAATGGAACAAATACAGGACCCATGCAAATAGTCCCATGTGTATCAATAATGGTGAACATCTGAGACTTTTCTACTGGGCTTTTTTTTCATACGTGACTTTTCTACTGGGCTTTTTTCAATCTCCACCTTCCCAAAGAAGACTCAGGATTCAGATGTTAAACCATGAAAAACCAAGATGATTATTCTATGCTTATGGTTTTTTAGATGATTTTTGTTTATAATACTGATGATGGTATCCACTTTATGACAGTCCAATAGCTGTTTGGGACAAGCTAACAGAATGCCACAAATGTAATTTCCTCATGCATTCACTAGTCATTAGCAAATTTGACTGAAACTGATAGTATCACTATGAAAACTAAAGCCTTCCTTATCAGTAAAGAAGTTCAGAATCTGGATCAATATCAATTTGATATTGACATTATACTATCATTTAACTGCTAATATTTGAATACTTGATAGTGTTATTATATTTTCATTTAGCTGTGATCTGACTGGGATTTTTTGTCAAAAGATTTTAAATCTAGGCAATGGAGTCTCAATACAGAAAATATTGTTATGAGGTTAAGGAGGGAAGTAAGTATTTTTTATCAGTTCCAAGATAACACATTCAAAGTCCAGAATTACAAAGCAAAGAAAGGATTGTGTTCTCTTGCAAGTGGACAATCTACAACAGTATAGTACCATAAAAAAGGAGGCAGGACTAGATGTTTCCTATTGAAGGAAACATTATGTTTTGCTGTGAAGAGATATTTTTCATCTATCATTTATAAAGTTCATTACAGCACGAGTACTCAGAACATCCAATTAGTTGAGAGGAGAAAAAAAGAAAACAACAACCCAAAACCCAACAACAACAGCAACAACAACAACAAAATCTAATCTGTACTGCTTGGGGTAGTGCAAAAGACAGAGAAGTAGGAAAGAAAGGTATCACACATTAAAGCTTTAAGTGTTTTACATATTTCCTTGGTATAACACACAACTGCTTTTTTTTCCTTTAATCTCGAATTTACAGCCCTCAATATTGTTCTTTTATTTCACTAAGACTAAACTTGTATCTGTGACAAAAATGCTACTAACACTGGTCCATGCAGTTCCAGTGTGTATAATCCTTTTTGATACAAATTATTTTCATGGTAGCTGAATGATGACACTGACTTTGTCTCTGCAGTCTGGTTTAGGTCAAGGGAAATTCAGGTGATGACATTTAATATAAAACCAACTAAGTGTGAAAGGTTATAAGTGAAAGAGCTTCTTTTCCTGCAGCTTCCTTATAGGCAAACAAATGAATAATGAATTCACTGAAACATCTTCATTTGATCTGCTCAGCTGTGAAATATGAACATTCTCAAATCTGAAGTCACTCAGACATCTAACACATGCTAATGAACCAACTTTATTTCTGCGGATGCAATTAAAATCCTCGTCTTTATCTATGAAGTCCAGGTTAAAAAGGCTGATACCAGGCTGCAGGACTACACAATGAAAAAATGCTAGCTAAACAGAAACGACGACATGGAGATGGAAAACAGAAAGTCCCAGGGAGAAACAATCTTGCCTTGCAGCAGGAATAATGATCAGGCTGCCAAGACACAAAAGCAATCAAAACAAAATCAAAGGAGAAAGAGAAACAAAATTAGCAAAGCTCTTCATCCCTAATGATATGTAACAGTGCTTATATTTCATGTTTGAAATCTCACTTGTTTTTCTGCTACAAGAATATGCTATATAAAAGTCATAGCATGAGAAAAAACAGCAATGTAAGGTCATAACTGGGATTTTTTTCAACACAGGGATTCCCACTGCTGTCTCACCATCAATACCATCAATTACATTACATGCAGCTACTGGATTAGAAGAGGTAACTGGTATGCCGTATTCACAGAGCTGCAGACTGAGATTGGGAACTGAGTTATTTACTGAGTAGTTGGTATGTAATGTTCTGCAATGAATGCATCAGATTCAGCCTATGAACACAGAAGGCGCTAAATTATGCACAAAAAGTACACAAATATAAGCATTGAATGCATGAGCAATCCATTGACTAGAATGTCTAGTTTCTCATTTCACTTAGGGAATTACTGTTTCTGAATGCTAATCACTTCTGGAGGTGATTACTATTCTGATCAGTGTTTTTTTAGGGTGCAGCCAACAAAGGCTAGAGTTAGCATAAAACTCTGCTAGGCAATTATTGGAGAGAATGAAAAGAATTTCATTTAGCTACATCAAAACATCCTTCTTGACAGTGGCTGTCTGTGGCCTGCAGTATTAAGATAAAATTCCAAGTACTTAAGTATACCTTTTGCAATGGGCTGCTTATTAGGAACCATTTTTTTCTTTGGTCTGGTGTCATTTAACAGCAACTTTAAAGAATTAATTAGTGAAGAAATGGCCAAAATTTCATCTTCTCAATTCCAAACAGGCAGTGCCTGCCAAGGTCTGTAGACCCAAGATAAAAAGAAAAATTCTGCTAAAATTACCCTTTGCTATGTAGTAATTACCATCAGGTATGTAAAAGCAGTGTTGTTGATGTGGGTTGAAGTTACATGTGGGAAGTGATTCTATAACTAGAATGCTATACATTGCTTGAACTGCAAAAGGCCTACTCTACTTATAGAAATGATGGAAAGGGTAAAAGAATATATATTTATATATATTTTGGTAAACCTCCAGAAAGGAATGACTGCTGCCAAGAGGTTCAAGTTATGTAATCATTGTAATTATAGGTACCCAAGTATATGAAAAAGACATCAATGGCAACACAGTACAGCATTAGGCTTTATAGTGCACTCCACCCTGTTGCAGGCTGACACATGCTGAAATATTTTCATTTTGAAATGGAGCTCAAACATGAACCACCGAAATATCTGAACTATTATCTGTTACTGAACTATTATCCAGTTACTTCTGTAAGATATTTTTACTGATTTAAAACCCTTCTGGATGAAAAATCTGTCCTCCCTCCTAATGTCTTTCTATTTTACTGAACGCTTCTTGATCCTTCATATTTATGGCATTTTTTAACTCATTATACAGAGCATTTGATACCTCAGCTTTTTCCACCTGCAGTCCTGCATCCTGCTTCCCGCTTGCAGCTTCCTGCTCCTTCACGCCAGCTCTAGGACAGAGTACCTCAGAATGTTTGTGGCAGTGTTTTTTTCTTTGACACTCCTGTCTGTTGTTCATCTCCTGGATTTGAAAACCCTTCTACAGTTGTTGTGGCAGGGTCCCAAGGGATCTGATTACCACTGATGTTAGAATGACCACTTCTTTCTCTCCCTTTCTGATATCTACATTTGGTTGAAGTTTCTGGCTTATGATATAGGACACATAAATGTGTTTGAAAAAAAGCTCAGCAATGAACCCAGCTGTGCAGCACTCTCCCTAGCCAATGTGAGCTCCCAGCAATGGTAACAGCATCATGAGCATGAACAACCCATGAGAACTGCATCTTGACACAAAATACAGTTACTGTAGAAAAAGTTGAATGGAGGAACCACCACTCAGGGCTAAATACTTGTTTGTCTTCCTGACTGGCTGGTGCTGATGATTTTTCTCATCTCTCTTTCTCCCCCTCTTTATCTTGTTTTTCTCCATTTTCTTTTTCCTTTTACTCCCTCCTCTCCAATAACATCCACTCTTAGAACTGATAAATGCCACCAAACACGGACCCACTTCATGCAACACACCATGGTCTGTTACTACACTTGCTATCACTATCTTATAAAAAACCCGAATTACTGTTTTTATTTCCCTTTACATACAGTGCACATTTTATTATAACTCTTCTAATAATAGAATCTACAGTTCTGTTATTTGAATAGTATCATGTTATTATCGGACCCATAATCCTTATGTTTTAGTGTTTTAGTTTCCTAATTTTACTTTGCTCTGCAAAATTGAATTTGAAATACCACAGATAATTTTTTTGTATTCAGTTATTACATGCGCTTGTTCTAATTTTCCAGCTACCAGAATGCACTAAAAAAAAAAAAAAGTTTCTCAAGCAAATCCAAATCTTCATTGATGTCAAATAATGCTGAATCTACACCATTTAAATTGATAACTGAATACTGTTCACATACATTAACTTCTTCATAACAGGATGATACATTCATATTCTTATTACTAGAGACAAGTAACTCTTTTGGTCACCTCATAAGATTTCTAACATGATTAAAAAAGCAAACAACCCCCCAAGATCATTGCGATCAAAAATTAAAATTATTTCAAAGCATAAAAAAATACTAAAAAAATATAATGGCTTGGAAGGTTCATAGTGAAAGCAAGATTTCCTATATATGGTGCAAACACTTTTAACTTCTGGTAACATTAAAAATAAAATCTGTTTTTGCACATATAAAGAGAGCAGGTAAACATATGTGAAGGAAACAAAAAACTGACATTAGTGGTAATTCAGGTACAATATTATTAACCTTGCATAAGCTTTCCTTACCCTGGACCTCTCCTCTAGTTTTGTCATCATGACGACAGTTGCACCTCGTTGTTCCCACATCATTCTCCAGAAGTCACCAAAGGTTTCTGGCAATGCCCCCTGTGTTGCTATGTAAGCATTCTGCTTCCTGTATCCATCTATGTAGTTGGCATTGATATAGTCGCTGCCTGGTATGCCTGCAAAGACAGAAGAATGAAAATACAGTGCAGAATTTCTGTATTGTCCTGTATTGTACAAGGGCTGAAAAATCCTGTGACACAGCTGATTTGATGAACCTTGGCTTACTGCATGCCAGTTAGTGCACAGGTACTTACAAGTGAGTGTATGCTGTTTGTGGAATCATGGTGATCTCTATGGGAATAACTATTCTTTTGAAACAAGAGACTTCATTTGATAAGAAGTATAAAACAAGCCAGAAAATCTGTAGCAGGTGGAGACACCTGAGGATCAACACAGCAGCATGTAAAAGTTGGTCTGATGCTGCCTGCAAACACCCAAATTATGGCAGTCTCTACCTGGGACAGACAGGGAGGATTCTCAGTCAGACACCCTGGCTAGGCTCCTCAAACTTTCTTGTTGAGATCATTGCATTTCCTTTAAATACAGAAGGGAAAACATATTTTCAAGACTATTAATATCACTGCTATATTAATTTCCCCCATTAAATGAGAAGACAATTATCAGTTTTATTGTAACAAAAAACATTATATAAGTCAGATTTAAGAAACAGTGAAATTTTCTATATGGCATATGCATTAAATAAAGACATTTGCAAGACTGGAAGCAGGCTAGTTCCTAACTGCAGTCTATTTAACTCAGGGTATGCAATAGGATGCCTGGACTGAGAGTTGGAACATGTTGCCTACTCAGGCCAAAGAGGTGAAAAGGTGTATAACCAATATAGCAAAGGTCACACTACTAGTCTGCACTAATAAGGCAGCCAGGCTCATGGAAACGGATAAAAATAGAGTTAAAAATCTCTGACCACTGCTGAATTCATCAGGGGAGTGCCCAGTTTTAACTCAGACTATGTGCATGTTGAAAGATAAAGCACTTAGGGGAACACATTTTATGACACTGCTGTTTTTTGAGCCGATGACTAAAGAACTAAGATACTTATGTAAGATCTCAGTGCTGGCTGAATGGAAAAGCAGAGTTAACCAGCTGAATATAGATATCTGCACCTTAGGAAATTTTGTTGAACTAATTGATAGAAGTTAATTCTTTGAGTAGAAATGAATGATTTATATTTATGCAGCCAATCTGCCATGCACAAGTCTACAACCCCAAGAAGTGGTGCAGGTTCAACAAACTCTTTCAAAAGAGAGTCAAGGTGGTGATTCCAGCTCCAGATTTTTTTCTACAGCTATGACTGTTTTGCCTCCACAAAGGAACAAAACTGAGTTTCTTTGGCTATGAAATAGAATAAATTGTAAATAAAAATTTCCCAAGATTTTTATTCAGAAACCAAATCTTCAGATCTATTCTGATCCATTATCTCCTGCTGGTGATCCCAAATCAGAAATTACTGGAGCTGCACACCCTTATCTTTCCTGACTATAAGTGGCTCACATCTGAAAATGTCTTCCAAAATATTTTGAATTAGAATGGAAATTAGGGGTACCTCTTTAAAACTAACTGTTCCTTTTTAGCTACAATTTTAGTAGTTTCAATGCTTGTTCAGGATAAGCCTGAATATTTCATTCCACTACTTACTTAGCAGTGAATGAACTCACAGACTAAATCCCACAGTAAGTAAGGTCCAATATAATCTAGAAAGTGTTCAGATTATGGGTTACAGCAACTGCAGTCTAGCAAAAAATCTTGCCTTCATGCCAGATAAAGTTCCATACAAGTTCTTATTTTATATGTTCAAATAATATTTAAACTAAAATTTCAATTATTTTTTACTTTCTGTACACAATTAGAAGAAATACCTGACAAAATATTTCAGCGATAGAAAGACCTTATAACTTCAGGGTTGCAACAGAGGCAGAAAATGGCACTCCTCAGGCAAGATGGATGAATGGACACAAGAAGACTGTCTGGCTGATGTGACCTGACTGAAAGTCTCTTCCAGGAGAAAAACAAAAAACAAAACAAAACAAAAAACCAAAAAAACCAAACAGACTCGTAAACCTGCATAGTCTGTAGCTGAAAAACATGATTTCCATCCATGAAAGGTAGAAAGTGGAGTTCTAAAACATGACTCTTGTAGACCTGAAGCTGTTTTACCTGCCAGTTCTTATTGTGGATATTGGAATTAATGATACAGAAAATACAACTCCTAGGCACAATGCTGTATTTTCTTCCTTCATCAAGATAATAAAACATTTTTTTTTTCCACAAAACAGATGAGAAAGAAGAACGATGCCAACAGGAGAAATCTACACCAACTGGGTATTATTACCAAAGGAACTCAGAAAGCTGGTAAGAAATGTTTTCCGCATAAATTAGAATTATATTATGATGCTTGGTATCATACTTTGAAGCACATGTTATAAATAAAAGCCTGAGGAAAAAATGAAAAACAACACTTTGTAAAGTAGTTAAATGATCTTCTGGGAAAGCTGTCCTCTGGAACTGATAATGCACAAACTCAGTGTGAAAATTAAGCATGAGAACTATTGCAAGCTGTTCCCTAAAGAATGATTTCTACAAATTTTAGCAACCAATACTAGTACCTAATGTAAAAAAATTCAGCATGCCTAAAATTGTAAATACTATTTCTACTTGCTAATTAGTATTAAATTTATTGATAAATCATATTAATATATAAAACTTCTACATTCAATAAATTCTAATTCTTTAAATTAGAATGAAGAAAAGCTTCCAGATTATTCCTTCCTTGGTCTAAGATTCAGGTAAGAAAGAATTAAGATTAACAATTACTGATAATTGTAAGGAGAGTTCTTCAAATTATATGAAAAGTGGAAATTTTCACTCTATTTCTCTACTTCATTTAGTAAAATGGACACAAACAATTTTGCACGTCCTTTAGCTAGAAAAATAATTTTACAAGGCAAGTCAGCTTCACTGCACAAAATGAGGATATACTGCAGACCTGGACATGAAAATCCATTTACCACAGGCCCTGAGCAACTATTCAAGAATTAACTGATGAAGTTGTGGAAAAAAAAGCAAGCAAACAAGCAAATAAAAACATGTTCCAACACTTGCACTGAGATTTTCATCAAGGATTTATCTCTAGAAGAATACAATACTCAATACAGTCTGCTGAGATCAGGAGAACAACTTGATTCAGAATGCTCAGCTCTATTGTCTCTCCACACAGTGTCCATTAGGTATGTCCTCTGTTCTCCATCCAGTCTCACAGTCCCTGTAAGTATCATACCATTTCTCACAGAGTCTCTTTTCATCACTGTTTTCATGCATGACCTCCGTTTCACATCCTGCTCCAAAATCCTTAAAGCCCTCTAGGGAAGGTGCCTTATCATAAGAGGACTAATGTATTTGTTAAAAATAACAAATACAAAACCTAAATATCTGTAAATATCTACAATGGCAAAGCATAAAAATTCACCAAAGACAAGTTAATCTAAATATTAAAATGTCCCTTTCTGAAATTACTTTTCTGGACATAACCTCATTCCAAGCTGAGAAAACAGAACAATTTTCTGTCAAGTCTAATAGTGCAAAAACAAACAAATGACAACCAGTCCGACTGCAGTACAATGAAATCCTGCAAACTTTTGTTAGCTGCCATAGCTTGAAGGCAACATACCCACAAGCACAGCAGCAATTGCCATCATTACTTAAATTTGGATTTAATAGCTAAGCAAGGCCAGTTGTTCTGCAAAAGTATGGGTCAAAAAACAGACAAAGCAGCCAAATTCTGTAATATGGATATGAACTTTACCTACATCTTTTGGCATCAGTGGGACTTACTGTACCTTTAGGATGGTGCACCTGAAGTGTAAATTTAGGGTAACCTATGCAGTATAACCTGACTTTTACAAGTTTCATGAAAGCAGAGACACAATTTCTGCAGAAGAAGTCAGATGAAGATGAAGCTTCTGAACCATGATTCTACCACAACTATTTTCTAGCAGCATTTTCAACTATGGTGATGAATGACCAGAGTCTGCAATCTCTTTATTTAGCCAGACAGGACTTAAGCACAATAGGAGAAGAATCAGATGAGTAGTTCAGTATAAAAGACAATCCATTTTCAAATATCTCAAGAGAACAAAGAAGCTTAGTTTTTACTTCAGTAAGAGAGAATGAGCAATGAAATAAAATTGGCCAATGCCACAATTAAAGTACAGAAGATTAAAAACCCCATGAACTGCACTGCTCGCAATTTATGCTGAGAACTCGTGAGCTGAGATGACAGTACAGCTTACTGCAACACAGACTTAGATCCCCAAGGCTCCTAATGTAGACCTTAGGAATTATTCACTTGATTTCCTGAAGAGAGTTATAATCTTAAATAACTTTAATTAGACTTCACATTTTAGTCACAAACTGAAATCAAACAATGAAATTATTTCAAGTCTTTATGAAGGCTCAGCACTGAACAGCCTTTCTATTTTAAATGAATTAAACTATAAAGCTGTAGGAGCAGTGAGGGAGATTTGCACCACTTAATTAGTGGTTTGTCTCAGTCTCGTCTCTTCGCTCAGAGCCAGAATTAACAAAAACATGACAGAAAAGGATTTTCTCATGTTTGGGCTTGGTTGTTTATTAAATCTTATCAGAAAGTACAGAGTGTTCAGCAGCACTTCCAGCTACCTGCTAGAAGTGAGGAAAATGGCAAAAGATACAGTACAGTTGCTACAAGGTCTTTCAAAGCCAAATAATCCAATAGAGAATGAACACCTATACTAATTATACTTTTGACCCAATAACTAGATTCCAATGACCCTTAGTGTGACACTGACTGACCAACCAGAAACTACTACCTAAAATCCATGAAGAAAAAGAAAGAAGATGAACAGAGACAACACTAAAATCCTCCATGTTGTCCCATACCTATTATTATATTACAAAAACCTCAAATTTAAAACCCATCACCATGTGAAAACACACATTTTTAATTAACTACACACCCATGATTCTAACTTCATCACTCATATTTAGAAGCCGTCTCCAAGGCCTCAGGTCAAAAGCAGTGCTCTCAACGGTTCAGCGCCTGACAGCACAGAATGCTCAAAAATCCCAGGTTTCTGGGACCCAATATAAAGCTTAGTTTCTGTGCTGCTTCCCTAACACATGTGCTTTTAGTCATGTGCATAAATAGTGTGAAGTAATAGGATTAAATTCTGTCATGTTTGTAAAATACTTGGAAAAATACCATGATGAACTCAGAGTTGATGAAGTTGTACTACTGGTTTAAATAAATGTCAGGTGTTTTGAACAATGTCACAGCAAAAAATCACAGGCTGGTTGTGCAGGTATGAAAAAAACTGTGTGAAGAATCTAATTTACATAAGAGCCATGCGACAGGTTAACTAAAAAAAGATGCAGATCAGGTCCCTTGCTATCCTTTCTTTTTCATCTCTTTCTTTTTTGCTTTCTTTGCCATACCACCCCAGCTCTGCACCATCCACATGGAAGGAAAAATGTGCAATCTAAGGACTGGTGATATTCTGTGTTCTCTCTCCCTTTTCCTTTGTCTGATCAATGCACAGCTGTCACATTCCATCCCATAATCCATACTAAACTTCATCGCAGGAATGGGGAGATTGTGAAGGTGTGTTGTGGCTTGTTAGCCAGCATCTTCAAGGAGTTTATTTTAGGAGGTGAGAACCGCATAAGTGTACTGTACAAACTTAAGGGCTTGTTAGCCACCACTTTTATGGAAGCAGATTTTAAGAATGTAAAGGCTTGTCAGACAACACTTTTTGAGTCTAAACAGTTGTCTGATTACTGGAGTCAAGGCATGTCTATAATAAAAGCGTAAGAGCCTTGATTTGTGGTCTGGTGTCTGTTCAGCCTGGTGGGAGCTTACCACGACAATCTGCCCCCTGCACCCCCATGGGTTGTGACAGTAGCCCTGCCTGGCCATGCTGTGCCCAATGTCCCCAGGACATGCCTGGCCCTCCTGGCTGCCAGGGCAATGCTGATTCACATTCAACTTGCTCTCTCAGGTCGTTTTCTGCTCTCCAGCATCTCATTCCCCAACCTGTTTGTACTTCCAAGGCTGCCCCATCGCAGGTACAGAATCTGGCACTTTCTCTTGTTAAGCTTCATATGGCTGTTGATTGTCCAAGTCCCAGATTTGTCAAGGCCTCTCTGCAGGGCCTCCCTGCCTTCAAGGGATCCAACAGCTTCCTCATCCTATCATTTCCAAACATAGTTAGTGTCCCTTCCAGTCCTTCATCCAAGTAATTTATGAAGATATTGTAGAGCACCAGCCCTATGGTGGAGCCCTGTGGAACAGCAGTAGTGACAGGTCACCAGTCTGATGTCACTCCATTCACTGAAACCATTTGGACCTGACCTGTGAACCAGTTGCTCACTCATTACATGGTGCATTTATCCAGCTGAATGACCAAATGGAAAAGGTCCAAGCACAAATGTGTACCTTAAGAACTCACTGAAATATGGAGCAGCACAAAAACAATGAAGTTACTCCAGTAATAAATATTTGTAAAATGAAGGCTTTTTACAAAGACTGAAGAAAAGTCATTACGTATCATCCTAACAAAGTAAGGCAAGAAGGAAAATGAAATGTCAGGAAAAGAAAAGAAAACCTATAGATAGCTGGATTGTGAATAGACTGCTAGGAATACTAGGAGAGTCTGGCAAAGAGAGAAAGGATGAATGATATGGAGTCTCAGAAATGTTGAAGTATAGAGAATTTATGGAAAGAAGGCAATGACAAAAAGGGATAGGCAGAAGATATAGAATTAGGCACAACAAAGAAAGGGATTATTTAGAGGACAGAAGAGAAGTATTTGAAAAGAAAATTAAAAAGTAACATGTTGGAACCCCGAAAACGGAATTTTTAACTTTCTGTGCTGTCAAGCACTGACCCTCAAAAGAATACTACTTTTGACCTAAAGTCTTGGAGAAGGCTTCCAAAATTGAATAACAGAAATAAAATAACTAGTGTGTAGTTCAAATAGATGTGTGTAATATCACATGGTGAAGGGTTTGGAATTTTGAGTTTTAGAATATAGTAATAGGTATGAGACAAGATGGAGGTTTTACGACAGTGGTTTTTTTCTTTCTTCTTATCCTTCTTCTTCTTGGGTTTAGGTAGTACTTTTAGAATTAGAAAATGCTGCACTGCAGGTCACAGGTGTTTAGTCATTGGGTCAAAAGTAAAAATAATCTAGGTGTTAGCTTTTAATTGGACTGTTTAGCCTTAAAAGACCTTGTAGTGAACAAGATACATCGCCATTTCTTAATTTTTAGCTTGCTAGTTTGCTAGCTAGAAGTACTGTAGCCTTCACTGTACTAGACATAAACATTAATAAACAACTGAGTCTGAACACAAAATTCCATCTCTCATGCTTTTTAATCCCAACTCTGACTATAAAAGAAAAAAGAAGATAAAAATTAATAGTGACAAAAGCAAAATGTACATGTGGGGGTATGTATACACCCTCCTGCTAAGAACTAGGAGGGTATAAGATCTGCAGGCAAGATGAGAAACTCGGAAGACGTGCAGTTGAGAAGAGAAACTTGGAAGGTGACCAGCAGAAAAATGTGGGAAAAAGGTGGAGTTCTTTTAGGAAAAAGAAAGGAGGTATGAATTTTTTTTGTTTTGGTCTAAAAACTTTCCAGTATTAAGAAGTCCAGAATGGAAATAAACAGATTGTTCTGTGCAGGTCCTCAGAGGTATAGGTAAGAGCATTGCATCAGGGCACTATCCACAATGGATATGTGCAATATGTGCAGATCGCAGTATGTTGCACAGTACTTCAAACCAGCTATTGAAAACTAACACAGTGTCATTGTACTGTGATTATCTAAGTGCTGTCTGAAGCTGAGTGATCTCTTTAACTCTTGAACACTGAGTAACACAGCAGTTAAAAGCCAAAGGAATCTTTTCTTGCATAAAAATACTAGTTTATACTCTAGATGATGCACTAAAAGAGATGACGACTGCCTTTACTAATATGAATTAAATGATATCTGGTTTGATATTTCCTGCAAAATCCAGTTTCAATGAATATGCTCAATAAACACATACCAAATCTTCATAAATCAGTCAAGAATAAAGCCACCAGATGTTTACTTGAAACTTTTCCCAGTGGCTACATATGCAATAAATTCTGAGCAGATTTCAAGGGTATAAAGAATGGCAGCATTTAAGTTATAACTATTACAGTATCAGTAGACTCATACACCTACAACTTGTCTCAGCATTGTTGTCGAGATAGCCACCATAGAAGTCTACTCTATGAAATCTGCTTCACAGGGGCTTTAACACCATGAAATCTACTTCACTGGTATTCCTGTATCCGTATTCTGTATGGATATTTCTCACCATCACCAAAATACTTTTGTCGTTTTTTAGGCACTCCAAGCTTGTAGAGTAAAGGGCCATACAACTACTCTAAGTGTATGTATTATTAACAGAAGGCAACCTAAATGAAATGCAAGACAGTGCAAATAGTTTGTACAGGTTACAACTCTTCAGTAGTTACAATGCTCCAGTTTCTAAATCTTACAGTGATGGTTTGCATACTTAAAGCCAAATTACTGGCAACTGGCCATCAGACAAACAAGAATATCAGCAGCTTCTTGACTTTTCTTTCTTGACCATTTGTATTAGTCAGAGCTTTCTAGCGTTAGCAGCATTTTAAAGTCACTACATTTTCCATCAAAAACAAAAATACTACCCTGCTGAACTAGAATAGGTAGTTTTTTGTTTTTTTTCTTTTGAAAACTGGCATTATGTGAATACATCTACAGATAGAAGACTTTTAGTCGTGGATATCTCCTAAAAGAATTGTCAAGACTTTTAAAAATGCAGAATGTTTATCCATTCCCTCCCCACCCCCTAAATTTTTATTTACTTCTTAGAGGTTGAAGATCATGTATCTACATGTTTTAACTCAATCTGTTTGTCTTTTCAGACAGTAAATTCTCCCTTAAATCAGTAAATTCAATCAGTAAATTCTCCCTTAAATCCATTTATATGCCTTTAGATAATAAACTCCATTACATCCTAATACTCTGTCATTATACTTTAAAATTCCAAGTGTCCATTCAGAAACAGCCAAAGACAGCACAATATGAACTGATTTCAAGACTTCAATAAAATTTCAAGAACATGGGAACAAAATTTTGCAAGGTAACACTTTCTTTTCAGGAGGAAAACCAAATTACCACATCCAACCTGAGTTTTCCCTCCAAAGGGGCATCTAATGCAATAAAATTTAAACAATGATAAGAAAAGTATTCCTGTGAAATGAGCAATTTTGTTGTGGAACTCCTTGCAGTATGCAGTTAGAGAGGTCAAGAACAGAGTGGGGATTCAAAACCAGGTTTGAATAGGAGTTATGTGTTTCAGGGCTAATGCAATTTTTAACAATCTGACATTAACAACAGTTGGAAAGAAGTAATTTCAAATCTCTTCTAAGTGCTTCTCAAGACTTTCTAGTAATCACTTTGAATAGGCCACAGAGTTCTGCTACTGCACAAAACTGGCCTTGTGTCTCATTCTGAAGTACCAATTACAACATTCCATATTTCTGCAACACTGTTAAGAGGCAAAATGTTCATCAGTGTGTGATTACAGTTTGGCAGATGCTTAGTCTTTTCTTCATATACATTTGCTCTTAAACAGCAAACAGCTGCCTAGGTATAAAATGGAGCTCTTCTCATTAGGAAGGTACAGTTACTATTCAAACCTCATTAATAATACTAGTTTTCTTGTGGCCAACAAAGAAATGCAGATGAGGCCTGTATGTAAACCAAATATTCTCCAAATAGTTGTAACAAAATGCAGTACAAATTTAGGTCTTGATTAAGTTGTGTAGTAACATAGGTAAAGGGGAATATATTTTTAAGTAATATTCCAAGTATTGATTTCCTTGGTAACATGGAAAGAAACACAGCTGTCAACTGAATAAAGTGCTGGCCAGATTGTGTATTGTCATATCTGAAATATCTACTTAAATCCTGAAATAGAAGTATTTTTAGTAAATGTTAAAACAAATATATTAAACTTATGAAGGTACACACACAAAATTTCATCTACCTAATCATGTAAAATCCCAGGAATAAAATTTTTAAAGAGGCTAATTATATACTAAATTATTTCTGTTTTCAAGACTAAATATAATTTTATAAAAAGGCATTTAATATTTGATTTATTAATTTATTTTTTTTTACATAATCTAAAGACTTGGAAAATACTTAAAATCATACAAATCACCATACAAATCACCATACAAATGGATCAATATCCCATTTGTGCTTTTACATCTGACACTAATATTACAAGAATGTATAATATTTTTCTCTGTTTAGATCAAAGACTATGAAAGTTGAGAAATTTTATCCTTGTCATGGTATTTCTCAAAAAAGGTAATCAAACATTGCAGTTTAACTGTATTTTGTCCCTGCTCCTTAAAATACTCAATCTTTTCCAGGTACAACATAACTTTTTCTCTGTATTTTTACTATCACTTATGTAAAAACATAGTCCAATCTACTGTGTAATTTCATACTTTCAATTACTTTGACTAACATTTTCTGCTTTTCCTCTTAAATTTCTTTTCATTCTCTGAATATGCTCATTTTTTTCCAAAGGAGTCATACTTCAGGGTGATTTACATAAAGTGGAAAATGGCAGTCCATTTGTCTAATATCTAAATGAACAAATACATTTGTTAGCATATAATTTCCCTCTCCTCTCCTCTCCTCTCCTCTCCTCTCCTCTCCTCTCCTCTCCTCTCCTCTCCTCTCCTCTCCTCTCCTCTCCTCTCCTCTCCTCTCCTCTCCTCTCCTCTCCTCTCCTCTCCTCTCCTCTCCTCTCCTCTCCTCTCCTCTCCTCTCCTCTCCTCTCCTCTCCTCTCCTCTCCTCTCCTCTCTTCTCCTCTCCTCCTTTGCACAACTCTTTTTCCAAACAAATCCCTGGAAAGAATTCAGTCTTCTTTCTGCCAGCTAGAGTTATCTCTGAGTCAAGCATTTTGTTCTGAAGAACTTAACATAGAGAAAGGCTGTCCAGTTGCTGTTTCTGACCTCTTCAGACCACGTACTTTGACCTCTTGTCTGGACCAGTGAAACAGAAAAGGATATGTTGATTGAGTTACATCACATATACTGCTAATTAGAATACCCTCTCTTCAGTGTTGAGACAGGTAGTTGTACCAGACAGAGGCAGGTTTCTATGCAGCTATATTCTTATAAAAGGTAATATGAAAAATTGTCAGTTATGTTGCAAAGAAAAATCTTGTCAGGACTGCTGTTTGACTGTCAAAAGTGGAATAAATACAAGCAATATGCAAATTTTTCAAAGTAATCATTAAAATTTGGTAATGTATTTGAGAAGCTCTTATCTGTGTATCAAAGCCTGTGCATGCAGATGCAATGAATGAGGAAAGACCTAAACTTCAGTCAGTGGGATTGCCTTTTTCTTCACAAAACAGCTTATTAATAAAAATAAAAAAATATTAAAGTGAATTAACACCTATAAATCCAGTATCTTTAGGTCTGGAGTAGCCAAAGATAACCAGCTGTTTGTAACCATAAATTAAAACACTTGCAGCTTAACTTGTAGCATGTTATGACTGCAATAATTATGACCTCGAATACAGATCCCTCTATCTTATGTATTGTCTGCAAGTCCTGTTGGAGCTAACTAAAGTCAAATTTTAAAATCTTATTTTAATTTAAATTGTGTCATTTAAATATATAATTTGCTTGATTATGGCCATCATTAATACCTGACTGTGAACAACATAGAATAAACTGAAAATCTGATTTTGCCAAGTAAAACTCAAGGAACTGGTATCTTGATAATTTCATTGATCAACAAATCCCTCAATTAAAGTATGTTTGTTTACTGCTACATTTGCTGTGTAGTGTTAGTAGAATTAAACAGCAATATTAATTTACTTAACATAACTCACTGGCATATACACAGGGACCTAATGCATTCAGCGTTAGACATGAATTTACATATTAGTGCAAGTTCATAATACATTACCAACAGTAAGCATCAGAAAAGAATTGTCATTACAGAAATTTACCGGAAATACTTGAATTAACACTTCTTTACATTAATATATGAAGATATTGATTAGTAAAATAATTCTAGATTTAGGATTTAATTAATTTAATTTTAAAGGTCTCCTTACCTTCTATTGCTGAGAGTAGAACACGAGAATGGTCGTATGCAATTACATTCGCATATCTGTTCTTTGGTTTGTTTACTTCCAGGTTAGAGTGTTCCCATGTGAACTGCTGACCAGGATCAATAGACTTCAAAAGACAAAGAGGAAAAAAAGGAAAATAAACTTTCAGCTAGGGACTTCATAATTATTTTGTTTATGATAATTACAAAATAAACTCCCATAGTTTGCTCAGGAAATAATCTCCTTTTGAAAGAAAATTACTACTTCAGGACACATTGTATCATATTAGATCATATTATATTAACCATTTTGTATTTATGCATCTTGAAATCTCCATTAAGAATTTAAACCATAAGCTTTTAAAATCTAGTGCTTTTTCTTCAGAGAAAGCAAGCTATCCATCTTTTTTTCTTTACACCCATTTGGCAAGTGTGGGGTTTTAGCTTATCAGAGAATGATTAAATATCATAAATCTCAAAAACACTGGGATGAAAGGGAATAAATATTTTTGCCTTTATTACTAAGTGCATGTGTTCAAAAATTTCACTGTCCTGTTTACTGAATAATTCCAAAGGCTCCTGAAGAAATTTTCCAGAAGCAAAATAATGTTCCTGTTCATTCATTTTGATGCCAGGCCAATCCTGATACTAGTGTTGCTCAGGAAACTAGCTGCTATTCATCCATAGACAACATAAAGAAACTTGCTCTTCATTTCCTTGAGTCATAAAAAAGTAAGCAATTCAGGCATATTTAAAATTTTAATTATATCTTATTCATAAACATAACTAATCTCATTCATAAACAAAACTATGTGTTTCCAGATTCGCTGTTTATTTTCTGTTTCCTTTATGTTCCAGGGTGGAATTACAGAAGCGTTCACCACACTCCTTCATGCTTCACCACTAGGGGAACTTCAGACTCTAGTTTTTTACCTCTATGGTTGAATTATATATGCAGCAAAGTAAATACAAATTAGATAACAGATGGTACCTGTTTATGCTGACTATGGTTGTGGCTGTATGAAAGGTCATCTCATACTGAGAAGTCATGAATAATCACCTATTGTTTTACTTTCCCTTCCCGTAACATTAGAGACCTTAAAATTGTTTCATCAATATGAATACATAACTATGGCTTAAGGTTTATGCCCTCTGTTTAATCTTGGCAAGAACTGGCAGCTCACTATGTCAGCTAGTGGTAAATTATAAAAAAAAAAAAAAAAAAAAAAGATGACACAGCTGCACAGCTAAGCCAGGGTAGGGCAGTTCACCATCACTAGGCTCATTCTCCATGAGTAGACCAGTAACACAGTGCAAGTCAGGAGATATGTACTCCCACTACACCATCAAGCCAACAGCTTTACTGACTCATCCCAGGGTATAACCTGTAATCTCTTAGAGTAGGTATTACCTGACAATGAGCATATATGAAGTTAATTACTGTGATTTTACTGGGACTTATCCCTAAGACTGATAATTTGGCCAGTCTGAAAATTCGTTCATTCTCATGCATCTGTACATATTATATACAATTTATTTATTTCTTATTTTGAGAATGACTTTGCTTTTTTATTGAGATTATTAATAAAAAAAAAAAAAAAGGCATTTTGCCTGGCTGCCCAAGAGAGAAGCATTTGTCTTTAGGAAAACAAATACTTCAGAAAAACAGGTGCTTTATCCTATTAACCAATACCCTAGACTTAATTAACTTTCATAACATAAAAGTTATAAAGTCCTGTGTAACTTAGCTATGGAGAGTAGAGGAGTGGGATGGCTCAGGTTCTTTACCTATAGCATGGCTCACTCTTTACCTACAGCAACTGAGATTGAGTTCTTGGTAGCTCCTCCCTAAAAAGACAATGAACTGGGCCTGTTTAGAGGAATGAGGAAGAAAATAAATGTTTGGGAGTATGATGAAGGCCATGAAAATTCTACTTGTGCTTTGGATATGATTAATTTGAATTGTATCACTATGTGTTTTGCTAACAGTTCAAAAGGCATTCTTAAATGCAGCTCTGAATGAACCTGTTTTTTTAACCTTCTACACAATTTTTCACACCAAACTATTTGGGTTCGCTATCTTAAAAATTTGCGTGACTATGATTAATATATCTTAAGATGTCAGTAATTTTAGGAGCTTATTAAGTTAGTATCTAAATTGACTAATGACTAAGAGATTTGCAAAACTGGTGCCAGATTTTTTTTTGAGCCCTGTTGTATTTTGTTTGCCTAAAAAGGGACAATCAGCTATCTATCAAACAGCATTTTGCCACATGCAAAGGCAGACATCACTTCTGTGCTCTGCTTAAGTACAAATATAGTGATCTGATCCAAGAGTAGGGCTTTATCCTTCTCAAAAAAAACCCTGCTTTTTTGACTGCAAAGCAAAATTCTTATCCATCAATAAAGAAAATGGTAAAATTTTACTCAGTAATTTCACAATAAATTTTTTATTCCTTTTTCTTACAATTTAGTTTCATTCCAGTAATGTTTTCCCACACTGAGAAAGAGGGCTGGTAGAATTTTGAAGCAGGTATGCACTGCGTAATTTAAAAATGTAAATATTTTATCTTTACTTCTAAGTTCTATTTATTTCATCAATGGTACAGAGAAAAAATCTGGAGCACACTTCCATTAGCACAGGGAGGAGTGGAATTATTTACATATATAACAAATTTAAGACATGTAATACACCTCTTTATCAGCAGGCCAGCAATTCGCTTACATCGTATGACTTGAAAAGTAATAAAATTTACATAATAACTTATTTCAGCAAAAATCGCCCCTCTTTTCTTTTTTGAGTTAATGGAGGTGAACAAAAAAACTTATGCAGGACATTTACAGGTCAAGCTTTCAGAATTTTGGAAAATAATTTTTTTTGATTTATCTCAGAATCCTAGTAATAGTTTAGAACATAAACATAGTACAGAAGATGCTTACTATGTATCAGTGCCTTAACTCTAATTAAGTTTTAAAATAAAATTGGTAATTTGACCAGGAATAATGCACATCTATAATACCTGTGACTACCCAGACAGTAATTTTTGAGAGACATATGTGGAAACATGCTATCTAAACCACAGTCCACTGCCCTAGAATGAAGCACACTACTCTGCATTGTTCTAGACACGTAACTGAAGCAGACCATCTGTCTTACCTTTTAGGTTTTTACCTATGCTGCCAAAATATTCTGGAAACTACTTACAATGTAAGATGTCACATACACTTTCTCGTCACATTAGATAAGAAAACTAGAAAATAACTGAATTTACTGGCTGCCTAACGTGCTATATTTGAGTCTGGACTTTCAGGACTCCAGTTTTAAAGCATAAAAGACAAAACAAGATGTAGGGAAAAAAAAGATAAAAAATGCTTCCAAACAGTAAGTTTAAACTGAAGTTTTGTATATACAAAGATGATTTTGCATATACATCAAAAATGATGGTCTGAGATTCTTATCCATTATGAGAAACAGCTTCGGCTCTATATTATACCTATTTTTCATGTGAATTTACAGAATGAAAACTAAATTTGAAGCTTAGCTTCAGCTGTTCAATACTCAGTATTATTCTTCCACTTTTCACTCCTTAATGTTTAAGCATTCTAAAGCTACTGTTTGATAGCAAGAAAAAACTCAAACATACATACTGTATGATGTATGACCAGATGGTATAGTTCAGTGATTAATATTTCGGTCTACATCCAGACATAGTTAACATAAATTATCAGAAACAGGCAGATGGATTGAACTTTAATCTTTCCTATTTTCCTCACCAATCTGAACCACTTTGTGGCCTTACCATCCTCCCATAAAGCACCATTTTATCAAAAGAAAGTTAATCTGTATTTCCTCAGACTTAATAGCCACACTGGAACAAAGAGGTGGGTGATATTGGCAGACACATTTCAGAAGTGTGAAAGACCAATAACTCATGAATAACAAGTCTGTACTAACAGTTTTAATGAGTGCTTTAATGGTTTAATGGATGGCACTTTAATAGGATTTCTAGTATTTACATTCTGAAAGCTTGCCTTCAATAAAGCTGTCATTAATAAAGAATTGAATTTCTTCACAGCATAACTGTGTAGTATGAGTGCTTTATGCAAAAGAAATAAAAAAATATTTGTAATACTATTATTTCCCTCCCATGTTTTGACAAATCTTTCAGCTAGTGTGTTCTAAATGGCTGGCTGCTTAAACAAGTGTAACCTGTTAGCAGGAAAAGACTTGAGCAGTATTTGCTGTCACCATTCATAAAATAGTTAATTGACTAATAATCATGGCAACCAAAATGTTTTGGTGATAACCAAACCAGAAGAATTTCAAACAATCCCCCTCCAGTAAACTATGTACCTGCTCACTGTGCAGTTTTTCTTTACACCACTTAAAGAAGAGGAAAATGTTCCCTGATGTGAGTCTCCCAGGACTAGATCCTGGTTCAGCACTAAGGAAGGTATGACCAAATGTCACCCCTTCTGGTGTGAGCTGACATGTGCCTGCCTGCTCTGGAGCACTGCTCTTCTGAGGGTCACTACAGCAGCAAATTAGAAGCCAGCAGTTTTATGTTTCTGTGGAATGTAGAATTGGTATATACTACACATCTTTCCCAAGCCAGGAAGGCGGAGGAAGCATTTTCAAACACTGCAGGTGCAGCATTTGTGGGTTGAATTAAATAACCAATGACTACTGCTTCCCAGAGAAATCTAAGACCATGTTGGCAAAGTAGAATGAAAAATAAAATTTGGAGAGCATGTCAATGCAAACAGACTTGGAACAACTGGGAAAGGTACACAGCTAAGCAGAGAAATTAGAAGTTTGACCTTCTTTTACCAATGTCAGCAACTGTGAGGAAGATTTCATACCATAGCTGATGAATCTCTATTAGAGTGCTACTGTATTATGCAGGAAACTTCCTAATAGAATGAGATTTACATACTGCATTATTACCAAATTGTGAATGCTAGATGCATGAAGATTAATTCATGATCAGGGCAATTTGCCAACTGGAATTGAGTTTCTTTTTAAATTAAGATGGAGATTTTCCCATTACACTGTAAAGGGTATAATTTTCAAGAATATGGGGGGGAAACCTCCACATATGGCTAAAACTTCTTTTGAACTCAAATATGTGTTTGAGTTCTGGTCCTTAACACAGTTAGAAATGCAGATTAGCCATTTTCTGTTAATTCTCAAAGGGAAGAGACCAAACTGTTCAAGAGAAACAAAAAATATAAAAAGTTTTTTTCCAAAAGCTTCTGTAAATTTCCCTTAAGAAAAAAAAAAAAAGGTATTTTCTTCACAGTAACAAGCTAATATTCCTATGACTAAATGAAATTATGCAAAACCTGATTCCAGTGGAATCCAACAAGTTATAGAAGCACACAACTAAAGAAAATTTAGAGAGGAAAATAAGCATTATTTGAAAACATTCTTGAAGGAGACTATTTTAAAAAGTAATAAAATCCCTACTTTTAAAAAATTAATCATATTGGTTTGTATTTCTTTACTACCAGTCTTAAACATCATCTGTTTATTTCCTACGTGCAATTAAAGTAGTTTGACCATGATATTATAAACAGTTGTAATGGAAATAATTTTGTGTTGAAAGCTGGGGATTACAGTCAACTTCAGGTAGAAAATAAATATCAGGAGCAGATGAATATCTGAATAATGAAAAAGCTTGCTTTGTTCAAATATTTTTGTGGTTAAAGCTTCCTGCTCTTTTGTTTTATACAGTTATGAAATGCAACAGGTCTTATAAACTAAACTTTATAATTGCCTATACAGGAGATACTATGCCACTTTAAATTTCAAGGAAAAAGTAGAGGAGTGAAATTCTTCATTGATTCCTCCATTTTTCTCTAGAAGCCTCTAAAATTATTACAAATTACTATTTCTAAGAAGCTCCTGCAAAACTCAGTTTTATCTAGAACGACCTAGTTAGTTCGTCCTTGAATAAATTTTTCTTGCTTCAAATGCACTACTTTTCTCCTTCTAGATGTATCATTGCTTTCGATTGAGCAAAGCAAATCTGATATTTATTACAGAATAGAATCATAGAATTATTAGGGTTGGAAAATACCTCTAAGATCATTGAGTCCAACCTTTGACTGACCACCAGCACTCCAACCATACCACTAAATCCCACACCCAGCTGTTTCTTGAACACCTTGAGTCACAGTGATTCTACCACCTCCCTCCATTCCCATGCTTTCAGTGCAAAATTCTTCCTGATGTCCAACCTGAACCTCCCCTGGCACATTTCCTCTTGTCCTGTCACTTGTTGCCTGGGAGAAGAGGCCAAACCCCCACCTGGCCACAACTTCTTTCAGGTAGTTATTTGACTAACTAAACTATGTCTGTGAAACTCCAAGGCAAAAAACCAGTAGGTATCAGACCAACATCCTAATATGTAACACCAGCTTTCTTTCATTTGATTAATTATATAAGCATAAACAAATGTTGTTATCCCAATGAAGCATTTACAGCACAAAGGAAGGAGATAATACCCCGCACTAAATCTTGACTAACAGGACTTCCAATTCTTGCACCATGTCTTTAAAATTCTCTACCATAACTATACTGCTGGCTTGGATACTACCCTAGGTGTAACTAAACACCAAACAACCTAGGTGAAAGCAAGTATATCTGCTATTAATAGGAAGACAATTTTCCATCATTCACTAACTATGCTAATTGTTTCTCAATAAATGGAAAACATCCTATGAAAGTAAAGTTGGAAAATCTCAAAAAATTATGTTTGTAACATTAGAAAGAGGAAACCATTATAAGGAAAAGTAATAAAACCAGATTTTTGCTGAGAAAAAAATTGATTTTTCCACATGAGTCACTATTATCTATAATGATATAGCAGTTGAGTGCAGCCATTTCTTTGATAGATATTCATTCCATGGATTATCTGTTCTTCCTGGACTTCTAAAATGTATTACACTGATAGTAAGTTTTATATGTACTTCTACTATATAAGTTTTACTGTGTTTTAGTATCCAGTGTTTATGTTGTTGCTGATACAAAAAGACAAATATAACATATTCAGTAAGCTGTGTTCCTATCACAAATCCTTCCAACTGATTCTGAAAAGGTACAATAAAAAAAAAAGTCAGAATATGTTTTCCAGTACTCAGTTTTAAAGCACAACTGGCTGCAATTTACAGAAAGAAACCTCATGAGAGAAAACATTAAATTATATACAACTTGTAACATTTGTTAGCCAGTGCATACATACACATTCACAGTAAATCATACAGTAACTTACAGAGTCTAATGGTATACATTTTGTGTTGTTGTGACAGATTCTCCTGCAAAAATAGCACGAATCTGAATCCACTTCCTTAGGGGTGTAAAGCTCTATGTACAGACCTCAGAAAAGCAATGTTGAATTATTTTACAAAAGTCTCAGAAATCTGCTTTGCAGGAATAGATTATCTGTTCTGTCTTATAGGAGGAAATGACTTTACAAATACATCACAGAGTAGGGAGAACATTACTGGTTTTATTGAGTTTATATCCATGACCACTTTTTATTTTTAAATTCTGAAGTCTCAGGTAAGGAGATACAATATAAAGGTCAGTATCTTATAAACACAGATTTTTGCTTAGCAACTGTCAAGTCTATATTGACCCTTGCATTACATAAAAATCCCACTAAAATTGCCAAAGTCTGAAAAAACTTCCCAATCCTGCCTTCAAATTAGAGAACAGAAAAGAACTGTGTGACATTAATGATATATGATGTCAACAGAGTAAACCATTCTGTTTAGGCTTGGGGCTTGTGAGCTAACAAAAAAAAAATAATAAATTATTATGAAAAAATTATTTTGAAGTAGAAATAAACCTCATTGAGGAGTCATAACTCTATCTATGTGTTAGCACTACAGAAACAGTTTATGCAACACATGAATTTTAAGTTTATGTGAATCTTGCCACAGTAATAATCCTTGAGGTTTGGCCCCTGTTGTACCACAGAATACAGTATTCAAGGTGAATTTGTGAGAGAAGCACAATGGAAGAAATCTCTGTTGTTCTGCTGATATGCTGTAAGAGCTGGGATAGGAGATGACCTGAAGAAGACACTATAGAATAGTTCCTTGAAGACTTGTAGAAGTAGGAACTTGTCCAGCTGATGACACTGAGCCTTACATTATATAGCTAGAAGGTGCTCTACACTGGAGAATACACTGTTTTTAAGAGGCAGGGAGGTTTGTCTGTCTGAGGAGAAAGTGTAAACAGGAAGGAAGTTCTATTGTTCCAAAAGGAATAAACCAAACTTGTATTGACTTTTGATCAGAAATTCTGATGAAAAGAAAGTGGATCGAACATGTGCAAGAATGGAAGAGGAGAAAGTATTCAGACATTTCTTAGAAAATGAGAAGATGTGTTTGAGTGGTGAAACTAATAATTCTTTTGAAGTGGCAACCGAAGTAGGTTGTGCTAAAAAAAGTAATTTAAACATTCTTTTGAAATGGAGCTAGAAGATGAATGGAGATAGAAGGAAGAGAAGTCAGAATCTACCAGAAAACCACCAACACATATTTTACTTTATGGTGTCCCGAAGTTGCCATAACAGTTACTGTATAAAATGAATACATCTTTGAAGAAGTTCACCTATGCAATGCAAACAATTCCACAAAAAGTAAAATAAAATAATTGCCAACAAGGAAAATGTATTATTTAATAAAAAACAAAATCATCAGTGGTAATTCATGAAAACTCTTTGCTTCCCTAAACAGGAATTAATTGGAGGATTTTGTTGGTATCAATAAAGGTCAGTAGTTTTGTGCTGCATGTTACACCTTGAACTTTTGAATATGAGAAGTATCTTTTTCCTTCTGTCTCACCAGTTCTAACATTATATGAAGTGATAATGACTGAACTGTTACCATCTGTACCTCTTTCTGCCTTGCAATCAGATGAAAAAAGACTGTTTAAAGGATGCTAGTGAGAACGGCTGCTGAAGTAGAAGGTCCCAATCCCTGACCACAAATATACCCACCACTTCCTGTTGCTGGCATTAGAGCTTAAGCAGACGTGTGGTGAGCTAGTTTAGGGAACTGATCCAATTGAAAATAGCAAAGAAAAATAAAACAATTAGTTTTCAGCTGAATCTATTTCCTGAGATAATCCTTGAACAGCTGCACATGTGCTACTGCCAAGACTGGCACAAGAGAGACAACAGGAATGCAGAGCCAAGACACAGAGATGACTTACAGTGATCATGAAACTGCAGCTTTAGTCCACTGCCTAGCCTAGACCATGAAACCAAAAAAACAGTCCTTTTCACTAATTCTATTTCAAAATGGATGAATCTTGGACTAGATGGAACAAAGTAGTATCCCTAAAGCTGTAATTTCAAAGATAAATGTTGAACCTTCTTGGGCAAAGCAATATGAATGAAGCTTGATGTTGACCCACAGTTGGCCATATTCTAATCTTGAATGTCTGACCATTCTGCTCCAGATGTTACATTTTGTAACGCTAAAACAAAACAAAACAAAACAAAAAAAAACCAAAAAACCTACCAAAAAACCCCCACCAAACAAATGAAAGAAAAAAAAAGAATGTGAAAGTTGTCCTGCTTACAGAGACTAGAGAAGCTTCTGCACAAGAAGAAACTAAGAATTAAATGGTTATTATATCTTTCAATATTGGTTACAAATTATCAAGATTACACTATCAAGATGATTTTACTTACTTAAGTAAGAAAGAGATAATACAAAACACCAAAACTTCTATTACAGCATAAGAAAACCATGTCACCTCTCCACCAAGTTCAAGAAGAACATCTGAACTGTTTATTTGTATATAAATTATACTATATTTTATGACTTGTAAATGACTTGGGAGTTTTCTACACAGAAAAGATAATCAATTTGCCCAAGTACAACAGGAAATTTGTACCAAATTTATATCTTATATAGTGGTGAAGATTGTGTGACATAAATTTCCTGTCCCGATTATTTATATGCTACAATCTTCATAATTAAGAACACAGGGTTTACATATAGAAAAATGAGGAGATTCTCCCACAGTTTTTGTGACTGCAACAGTAAACAGCTATAATAAGTTAGTCTTCAACAAATATATTTCCAGGAATTTTTGAAATTATATTTTCCTTTTAAGATCTAATGAGATTATTTCTTAAAGCAGTCTTAAGGACATTCTGAATAATCATTAAATTAAATAATAAGCAATTGTAGTTCTTTATCATAGTATTTACTATTAATTTTTAACGTCTTCTGTCAAGACTTTTTAAAATACAATGGAAATGTATAGGGTTTCCACGTACCCTGCAGTAACATATTACTATGAAATTAAGATATGAAAGTCATCTTGAGTGGTTTTTTTTGAATGGCCAGTATCCATGTGAACTTTCAAATGCAACTAATGTGAGGTCCCTAAAAAAATAAGGGCAATGCAGGCTTTTACTCCACCATGCTGACAAAGTGTTGGAGGATCTTAAGCAAGGATTAGTGACACAACAGACCATAAAGAAAATACTGTGTCAGTGATCCTTCTGGGAGCTGTTAATCCTTGGATCACTGACATGATCACCTATAGCTGATCTATAGAAGCAGTTATTTACTGTTGGTTCAGTGCATACTTGATCCATATTTTTCTGACATAGACAATATTTAGATATTAAAGTAATAGCTATAATTTACCAGGTTTAATGGATGGCTCCCTATGTCACTTTAGCCACAAATTAGTGACCTTAAAGGCTGTTACTCTCTACTATCACAATACCTATATAACCCACAGGTTACTGATAAGGTGTCTGGCAAATGATTACCATCTTCCAGTTAAATTCTTTCATGCTCTTCTAGACCATCATTCACAATTTATCAAAGTGGTACTGTTGACAGGAGGAAAATGCAATGTCCTGAAGCTGCTACATTAAAAGAGACACCAAGCACTTGCAAACCCTTTTATCTCATGTAAAACTTAAAGTAGTGGACTGAACCTTCTTTGGAGCTTTTGTTGTATGTGCCCCTGTCAACATTATATGGGACATTTAAAAAATAATCTAAGGATCTTTAAACTGCAGGAAAGAGAGACATTTGTGTATATTAAAACAAGTCTATGCTGTATCATTCACACATTACTTCAAGTATGTGTCCATGGAATCTGCCTGACATGTATCCTTGCTAGAAAAGAACAGGATTTTATGAGCAAAGGAGCCACCTCACCAATGTAGTGATTTTACACTATTTTTATCATGGCTTTAATATCATACAAACCTGGCACCACATCAGAGAGAAGTCCTGGGAATCACCAAGCATGATATTTAAAACCTGAACTGCAAAGAAGTGGGGAAAATTACCTCATACTCCTGTGAGAACTTCAAATTGTCATTTGCTTTCAATCTTTCAATGTGATCTGCAAGTTCCAAGATAGGTATTGGGGGATGGCTGGCCATACCTGTTGAACAAGAAAGAAGACAAAATTTAAAGTAAACTGCAGTGATGGCATTGCTCTAAAATTTAGAAAATGCAGTTGTTAGAACGTCTACAAATGTGTAAGTAGTAAAGATGTCATATGTGAGAGAAGCAGGCAAATAGTTTGGTTACTCAAAGCAGGACATGCTCTGCATAGATGAGCTCTGAAGCCAAATTAAAAGAAGTCACCAAACTTATTCCCAAAGCTAACACTCCTAGTGTAGAAGAAAGAACTACGGTCACATGAGCTAATGAGTTTAGCTAGGCATGGAAAAATGAGACAGTTAGACCTGATGTTGACCTCTGCTTTGAGTAATGACTCTTAATGTCATTTCAAACTCTTTCTACCACAATGCATGAAATGAAAACTCTATTGAATTAGATGAGGAAATGTGAGCTGAGAAACAGACACTGAAAGAGCCCTAAAGGGGAAACAATAGTGTTTTGACAGAAAACAAAGTGACTTATGCATAATCAAGAAAAACGAACTTGAATAATGAAGGTTACCAGGGTAACCAAAGACACCTAAACCTGCAAAGGAAATGGTACAAAAAAAGAAACCTAAAGCAACATAAAATGAACTTATAAAATAAAGCATAAAATAATGAAATGGAAAGACTGAAGATTACTATTAATAATAAGAAGAATAATGATATTACTAATGCATCAAGGTATAGAAACTGACTGTGTACTCTTAATTCGAAATACTTAAGTATTTTACAGAATTCTGAGGTGACTGACATGCAGCTATGAATGACTAGAACAACATGCATCACTGATTTAAGACAACAGTCACTTAAGACAACATTAGACATAAGACAATTTGAACTTCAAAAATGTTTTCACTAGTAGCAGATTGTAGAGGCAGGGGTTGTACTGTTTGGCTGGACACACATGCTGACTGCACTAGTACCTTAAAATATGCTTAATCTGAAACCCCATTTATCAACCCCTAAAAGTACCTACAATCTACTTCAGGTGTAAACATCTTTGTCCAGTGATGGAGATACTAAGTGAAAAAGAAGAGCTTGGAACTGAAGTACAGATGGGTGTGTAAGGTGGTAGAGGGACAGCAAGGCAAAAAAAAAAAAAAAACAAAAAAAAAAAACCACAAAAAACCAGGAAAGATGTGGGGTCAACTAGAACAATCTGCCAGCTTAAGATTTGACAGGCAAAATTTTGTGACCATATTTATTTCAAGCTATTAGTCTTCATGAGCTTTCTCCAAAATGCGTACATTCTTCATACTTTATACTACCACACCTAAAATGAAAGTGAGGTTTCAATAGCTTGGGAAGAAACCAGAGCTGGCAAGAAAAAGTTAAGCTAGTGAACCCCAGGATCTCTTGAAATTAGAAAGGGAAAACACTGATGGCTCGAGGGGGCTCAAGCTGGAAGGCATGTCGCACAATGCAGTTTGCTTTGTCACCGTGACTTTCAAGAGCATGCCTAAGACAGTTGACTTGCATTTCCTTTAAACATAGCTGAAAATGACCATGTGGCTACAACACAGTCACACTATAGTATGTGTTTTAATTATTTTAATTTTGTTTCTAATTCTTGTTTTCTTTTGGATTCTTTGACATTTCAAGCATCCTAATTGACTCCAAAATAATGTTCAGCAGCACTGGCCCTAATTCTTCTGACCCTATATACATATTTTAGGGAATCTTCATAGCACATCTGTGATGGTAAGACTTTAAGGCAAGTTGTCAGTCAACTAACAAAGCAGAATATTCAGGTCAGTGTGGAGATTCCTTAAAAATTGCAATTAAAAAAATTAGTCTCTAAGGACTAATTTATTTGCTGCAGCTCTGCTTCTCTCCCATTTTCTTACAAATTTTACTTAGGACTTGGCTACTTTCAAAACGAGTGTGGGTGACAGTCATCTAATAATTAGACGGATTGATCCAGATCAAGCACCCCTATGGAAAATATGTGGGTGAAAAGGCACAAGAGAACTCTAGATTGATCCAGAAATGGAGGTGGACTGATGTACATCTAAAACAGTGCTTGAACAGAGAAAATAACAGAGACAAAGATGTTTAGACCTTTTCGAGCGAATCGTGGGAGAGAGTTATTATCATATAAGGACTGAGTGGTAGTTTGGCTAGAGAGGGAGGACACAGAGCCAATCAGGGAGGCGTAGGGGACTGAATTACTGCTCAAAGCTGTAAAAAGTAAAAGCCAATCGGAAATGGGAAACAATTAGTAACAGCAGTAGACCATCATAATCAATCAATCTTGTACATACAGGCACTTCAGACATGCACAAAACAGCGTCTGGTAACTCAACTAAGATATTTAAGGGTGCAGTTACCCTACTGTAAATATAAAGGTCATAAACCCAGTGAGTATGAGACTCACTCATCACACAAAGAACCTGACTAAATCATCAGCATCATGAACACAAATCATAATAATTAACTTACTTCGAAGGAATATTTTTCTAAAGATGCTGAACACCCATTCTTTTTTAAAATTATTTTTGTTTATATGCTTCCCTATAGGACACTTGACATTTCCAAAGGGAGATTTCATATTAAACACTTTGTGCAAATAAGAAATTTGAAGGTAAATTTTCTAAGGCAAAAAGAGGAACTACTTACAACTTCAGAAAATGATAAATTTTAACTGCATTTAAACCCTTCCTCTATGTCTCATTTTCAGCAATTACACTTTGAATAAATTTCCTCAAATAATATTTGGCAGTTAGCTTATGAAGTAATTGCATTTGGTCTGTTTTCATATTATTAAATATATAAAGTGCACTCCACTGATATGATAGAAGTAGCTATTTTAAAAAGAACTGCTGTAGGTCTTTTGTTATGTAATCAGTCTGTGAATCATAACAGAATATGCTATGAATGAGCATCCTAAGATGTCATCACACCTCATGCAAAAGCACGAGGCTTCTATTGAGCAGGTGTAGAACTTGACTTAAAAGATCCCACTTAAAATACAGCTAAACTCACTTCTTTTTGTGGTTACAAATAAGAGCATACACTTATTTGATGACACACTCCCACACCAATCAACATATGTCATGACAACACAAAAACTTAAAGACAAAATACAGGTAAATTACAACAGATCCCATGACATGCTAAAAAGTCAAAAGAAATACCATGCTGATAACATGCTTTCAAACTCCCTTTTAAAAAGGTATCTTTTTTTCCCTTTTTTTTTTAAAAAAAAAGACATGAAAACACCTGAAAACAACAGGAAAAGAGAATCCCCAAAACCACCACATGCAAAACACAATTAAAATGGTACCCATTAAAAAATTTTATTTCCAGATTTGGTAGAAGATTGCCAAATGTAATTGATCTTATGCAGTGTAGTACTAACCCCTTATACATGAATTAAATAACAATGTATAGTTTGACTACAGTGTGGTGTTTTTCTCTGGTTAATCTGTGGTAAATACATCATTAAAGAGCATGAAGTAATATTTGTGCCACAATGTCAATGAAAAATCTGAGAGAGCAAGGTCAGAAATCATCTGCATATTAACAGACATTAAACCTGTTAATTATATTCCTTTATCCCAGCTAATCAAGTGGGTGTTTTAGGCTTGTCATTAGTGCGTTAAATTGGGATTTTGTTTGTTAGGGTTTTATGATAAGGGCTTTTAGAAACATTTATGAAACACGTATTTATTTACCAGTGTGGAACTGTAGGTTGACACAGCCACAATAAACAAGAACAAAGTTAGAAAGTAAAGAGCAAATCTGCTAGTATACAGACTACAATCTACATGAAATGAAAATGTGACACGATTGTCACAGAAATTCCTTTAGGAAATGAGTGGTACTTTAGGTCCACACTGACTTAATTTTCTGTGACTTTAAAAACTCCTCATTTTTATTTAATAACACAGAACACTCTTCTACACACCAATCTATGTTGTTTAAGATATCCCTTTATAGAAAAAGGAAGGAATCAGTACCAGTGATTGTTGAGACTTATCCTTATCAAAAATATAGAAAAAAAACACCTACTTTAAATTCAGACATGGAAAATGGGAAAAAGTAAGGATGACCCTGACTCAGTAGGAATTCAGCATTCATGAATATTTATCAGGAATGCCTTTAGTACATGAAAAAAAATTACTGTTACTTTAAAATTCATTTTCACAGAGCCAGAGCTAGGACAGAGCATGAAATTACAACGACAAATTTAAAAGACAATCTCTAGAGATACGTATAATTCTGCAACAGCTATTCTAAAACAATTGCAAATGCATATATAATATTGCAAAATTATGCCACTTTTATTCCAGAATATTTTTATTTTCTTCAAAACTTGATCAGTTTTTCTGGAATGAAAACTGTTTCTCTTTTTCTGTAATGAAGACTGAGCTTTAAAAAGGAGCCTTAGGATCTCCATAGCCTTATAGCAGAAGCATCACCTCTAAGTGATGTGTAGAAGTCACCTACAGGGAGAAAAGGGGAAACCTAATTTTCAGATCCTGATCTAAAATTGTCAAACACAGTAAGACATCACAAAAACTGTGGTCTTAAAATACAGGAGGAAAAAATGGCATAACTCTTGTGAAGAGTTTTCAACTTCATCTCCTATCTAAGCAGATTCTGGGTTCCTCCATGTTTTAAAGCAACAAAGTGGGATATCAGACAAGTGCCACTTGCATTGGAAGCAGTACCTCTCTTAGGTGCCTGAATCCTTCATGTGAGACATGTTCACATGAAGAGCTACATGCATGATGGCTCCCTATGAGAAAGCATTTTAGTTTGTTTTTGCCATAGAATACAGTAAGCACAGTATTTCCTTTAGCATTGTCATGATTCTCATAAACAGATGTTGAGTGGATAAAGAAACTTCTGTGCAAAGAAACTTCTGCTGTCTTGCAAAGCAGGTAACTAAATCCAGACGTCACTTTTTGCACCTATTTTTTATTTGCACACTTTTCCTCTGAACACATTATGCTTTTTCTGCTTTATCATGGAAATAAGTTTGTGGAAATTCCTTAGCAACTCAGGGAATAAGTGAGCACTTATCTAATTTAAAAAAAAGTCTTTAGCTTAGAGCTGTAATAACTCTATTTATTTTTCTTGTATTTCAAAGCATCTTATTTAGTTCATAAGATATAATGAGATAATTGTTTAATTGGCACCCAATTACAAAAATTACTTATAAGTGTGACACATTTTATAGTTAAATGAGGATAAAAAATCAGTCACTTTTGAGGCATGACTCAATTTGGTTCTCTGACTGATTGGCAGATTGAAGTCTGCCTGAGCCTTGGATCTCTCAGAACCCACTCAAACTACTTAATTTCAGTTAATTTTCCTCTGCACAGCTGGGTTGCCTTATTTGATGAAATCTTTTGTGAGGCTTAATTATTACCCCTTCTTTACCTTAACTCTCCTATGTGGTATAGAGACCTCTAAAATTTGTGTGCCAGGTTAATGATTTGAATTCTGTGTTTCAAAGGAAATTTGTAGAAAGGTAAGAATGTGATAGGCTTTTCTTCAGCTATTCTAGTTAGGGAAGAATAACAGACTTAAAAATGAAATCCTACTGAGAGATTGAGTATTTTCATATTTACTCAAAGAGAACTTGGCACTGCTGTGACCCACTCACTGGCATATGGTCTTATCTAACACATACACATTTTTGGATAACACACACGGACCTGGGATCTTGTTCTCAGATACAGAACTGTGGGCTATTCTAAATGTCAAGGCAGAGTGTGAAATTTATCTATGGAGTTACTCCATCCAATGAGGAGGGAAGCCAGAAATAAATTTGATCTTTTCTAAACAAGGTAATATAGGAAACTTTAGGTTAGAACTCTACATCTCTTCAGATTATTGAAGAATGTAGACAATAAAAAGTGACAGGAAAGCAAGACATTTCCTGCGCAGGTGGTTTAGACTGTGAAATTTTATAACATCTTCATGTGGACTGAAAATTTTATGACAAATACAACATATTTGTGCTAAAATGATTCTCTAAATAACACCAAAGACAAAATATTGCTTCCTCTTATTTTGCGTCAAAAATCTATGCCAAATCACCTGGATTGGGAGTAATTTAAAATTATGGTTAGAAATTAAAATTTACCCCAAGGACTTAGCTTTCAAAATATTTTAATATCTGGTATCTGTTGATATCTGTATCTGATCAGGTCTTTCCCTATACAAAATATATAATTAATAGCATTTTTGGAATGTGGCTGTTTAGGAATCTTTTAAAGTACTAAAGTTTATGACAACCCATAATTTTATAGAAGTGTCTCATTCACCTCCCCAAGTGAAAATCTGCCAATGTCGAAGTAATTTAGAATTTTTTTCTCTAACACTACTACATTATGGATTCATTGGAAAATTTTTTTACTCTCTCACTGAAACCATTTGGTCTCCCTGGAAAGTTCCAAGCAAACTGTCAATGCTTTGTCATCCAAAAAACCAAATCATTAGAATAGCAACTATGTCAAATCATCTACCTTGATGCACTTGTACTGAAAGTACATTCACCACTCAGTCCTTTGTATTATCTGTAGGCAATGCTGAGAAATCCCTCATTTTATGAGTGTGACAGTAGATATTTCAGTAAAAGGAACTCAATACAAAACCACATCAGCCCTACCCTCCTTCCCTCAGTCTCCTCTGCAGTACCCCTCTATCTAGTTCTGCTACATTGCAGAAAATAAAGCCCATATATTTGAAAGTGAAAGAACAAAAAACCCAACACATAAAGCTGACATCCTGAATATACAGCCCTTCTGTCTCTGTTTTCGTCTTACAAAAAAATTTATTGCATGTTATTTTGATTGTGTGTTGCTGGTTGGAAGATGGGTAAATATTCCAGTAGAACCTAAACAACTTAAGTTAAATTTAGTCAGATTTTAATGACATGGTAGCCCTAACTGAAATTAATGTGAGTTAAGTGAAATTCTGCTTTTACTAACAAAAGAACTGTACCTTGATTTCACCGTGACTGTTTACATATTAAGAACACGCTATTTAGCAAGTGTAACAGAGTAAGACAAATCTACTGAGGTAAGATTTTTTCTCTTTGATATTAGATTGTATGTTGAGTAGTATAATGGCCTGACCTGTGTCTAGGCATCTTAAGAGGTACAATTATAGGAAAAATATTATAATTTTATGTACTGTATTTTTAATAATAATGGTAATACTGCGATCTGTGGAAAGGATTATAGCAAAGGAGTTCCTCTGCTATACAGACAGCAGATACTCTCCTCACTATCTTCACAGAAAACTACAAACTTCACAGATAATCTATAACTCAGCAAGTACACTTTGAATCCTCTCCAGTTCTTTTCAGATCAATGAGGTGGAATTACAGGGTCTACAAATGCCACAAATCCTGCCATTTCTTAATAACTTTACCTTCTCAATGTAAATGAAGAATTAATTGCAATGAATTAATTTTATATGTTAGCACTTGGCAGCAGGGTTTTTTTCCCCTCATATTTAATTTTAATTATGATGAATACTAAATAGATAGGTAAGATTACATATCTAAATAAATAGTGCAGAAAATTAGTCTTATATATCTATTTATTATTCCATTATTTATTGGATAAAAAGAGAAACATAGTGACGATTGATGAGGTAAAGGCTGAGGTGATTAATGCCTTCTTTGCCTAAATTTTTAATAGCAATATCAACTATTGTGTGGGTATCTAGCCCCTTCAGCTGGAAGACAAAGATGGGGAGCAGAATGAAGTCCCCCTGATCCTGGAAAAAGTGATCAGTGACCTGCTACACCACTTAGATATACACAGCTGTGTGGAACTGGATGGGATACACCCAAGGGTAGCACAGGAGTTGATTAAAGTACTCATGGAGCCTCCCTCCCTCATGCACCAGCAGTCCTGCCTAACTGGGGAAGTTCTAGTTGACGGGAGGTTTCTTTCCAAATAGGACTTCTATCAACAAGAAGGGCAGGAAGGAGGATCCAGGAAACTACAGGCCTGTCAGTCTGGTGTTGTTGCTGGGGAAGTTCATCAAGCAGATCATCCTAGACTGTTCCAGCAATAGTGTGGCCACCAGGACCAGGGCAGGGATTGTGGCCCTGTACTCAGCACTGCGGAGGCCACACCTCAAATCCTGTGTTCAGGTCAGAGTTAATGATTTTAGAGATCTTTTCCAAACAAAACAATATAGTAAGTCATTTATCCATTACATAACTATATGCAAACAATTACTGGTTTTAGGCATAAGCTAGACTTTAAGAACAATATCTTTTTTCCTCATGTTTCAAAGACTTGTACGTGTATTTCTTTTGCTGTCAAATCTTTTAAAACTTTTACAGAAGTGCCAAGTAACCGATGAAAACTTCACCCAGAAATAACGACCCCGCACTGAAATTGTAACCTTGGAAAGACACTGAATAAAAACTTTCAGTTATTTGCATTTTCTGCATTTAAATGCATTTCTATGGTAGATGGGTCCCAGAGCATGTCAACAAGATTCCCACACACTAAGATGAAATTAAATTAGAAGATATGTTCATAAAACACACCTGATTTGCCCCAGCTGCTAGGAACAATGTACTGGAACAGACCAAAAAAACAAGGCTGGAGAAAAACTCAAGCCTCCAGACTCTTCCCTTTCTACTTCTGCCATGTGATGAAGTGTGTGTCTTCAGCCACATTCATTACTCTGCAGATGCACTCCTTCTGGGGCAACATCACCTCCCTACAGTCACTGTTTAGAAGATCAGGAACGAGATTTGTGTGTTCACCTAACCCTTTAATAGTATTTACCATGACAACTTCAGCAGCTAATCCTCAGTATCTCAAGCACTTAATTTCCTGCTGCTATGAACTTGAATTCACTTCCTTTTTTACTTAATGTAGTAAGTTTGACAAAAACATGAAGCTCATGAAGATTCAGCACCTAATTAGCATCAGATTCCATAAATATATTGTAGTAGAAAACAAGTCTACTGGGACATAACTTAATCAAAACAAAACCAATTTAAGAAAAGTTGACTCCTGCAAAGGTGGTAAAATACTATTTTAAATATTTTTCTCTTGGTGCTTCTTGGCTATCAGATTAAAGAACTTTAAGAAAACAGTGTTTAATTAAAAAAATAATTAAGTACTTGAGAGTGTGTTGCTTCTGACCTCAAAACTACTGACATATTAATATCCTCCTTGACCATAACATACAGACTTTTTTCCAATGGCAAGACCATTTAGCTAGTTATGTATTTCTCTTCTGTACTGTACATTTGCAAACCAGTGGAACTCACAATGATGTTAATATATTATGTGATTATGCAACAGATAAAAGGGAAGCTTATTTATAAAGAAGTGTCCATAAAAATATCATTAATAAACAGAGGGATGCACATTTCCCAGTAATATTTTCTAGAATTGTTAGGTTTAAGTTGGAATTTTAACACATAAAACACATCCATAGAGCATACGTGTCTTTGGGCTCTTTTTTACAAAACTTCATTTATTTTTTTTTTTTTCCAAGCAGGCTTTTCTTTTAAATAAATAAATTACATAATTATTTCCAAAGCTAACAAAGAAACATATTTTGCAGCAAAAAACAACAATGACAACAAAAAAACACCACCCAAATCCTCAATCAAAATACATATTTTCAAACAATCTGTCTTTCTTTTCTGTAATAGCATCAATAATAAGCCAGAGATCCCAGAGATCTCAGTGAGTTATTGTCTCTTACCCGGAGTTTGAAAGTTAAGGCGTCGCAGCTCCACTGGATCTGTGGGATGGTGAGAGGGGACCTCCTTGCTGTTGGGTATGCTGCTCTTTCTAGAATCAGATTCAGCCCTCTTCCTGCATGGAGAAGATGAATACACACAAACAGAAGATGGACGTGTTAGCTTCAGAAAGGTGCCTGAGTGTTTAGCAATATATTCTGAAGGTAAGACATTTATTTCTGAAAAAACATTTGATCTGGTACAAAGGTAATATAATTATGTGTGGTGGGTAGGGTACCTACAATTTGCTGCGGTAAAATGGTCAGAGAGGAAATAGCTGCATTCTGCCCTAAACTGATCTTTCAGAACATCCTTCAGGTCATCCTAACACTTTACTCTTATAACATTACGTGTATAAAAATTCAGACAATTCTCCTATTTTAAATGCTATCTAGCTATCCCTTTATAAAAAAACAGCCAACTCTTGAGCTAGACCACCCCAAGTTAATGTCATGAAATATTTCTTATTTTGTACACAGAGCTCTACATTGTTATAAAAAAATAACTTGCATTTTTTAGGCATTTTTAATATGAGGAAGAACAGTACAAAAAACACTTATTTGAGAAGGCATCTATTCCTTTCACTTTCTAGGATGTAAGAATTTGCTCTGTTTCCTCTTATCTCCATAACAGCTGAAATATATAATTTTCAAATGTCTTATCAGGTCTACATATTCAAGGCTTAGATCTGTATGAATATTTCTAAACAAATTAAGACTTTCACTGCAAAGGAAGGAAAATTTTAAAAATTGAGAGAAGGAAAGAGGAAAAAAGAAGAAAGTTGTCATTCCCTTTCTCTACAAAAAAGCAGAATCCATGTGTGTTCTCACTGACATTTTTGTTAAAACTGACTCCCATTATCTGCATGTATCATTATCTGAAGTAAAACATGGAGAATCATATTATGTGAAGAGTAGCTACCACTCTGCATTTTTATTCAGACAGTGGAATCTTTCTTCAATAGTTATCTGTGGGGTTCTGAATGAAAACACAATGTGGCTGATATTTTTTACATAATATAAAATGAAGAAGCAAAGGAAGAGTTATGTTGTGAAAACAGAACTGAGATTACTTTAAAGGTAATGATATCAGAATGCTTTCCAGGTCCCCACTATTTATGTTAGCATAACACTATCTTTTTCCTAATTGACTCACAATGTGACAATGATAAATCTGTTATTACCCCAGTCAATTTCTTGCTGCTTTTGAAATAGTGAAGATCAGGTGACAAACAGTGAGATTTCGAAAGTTATGCAAAATATCAAACAGCAAAACCATTGCATGAATTTTTGAGTCACTAATCCTATGGTTTTATTGAAAAAAATAAAGACATTTTATTGTAAAATCACTTCACCTGTTCTCCAGCAAATACTTAACATATGTATTAGCTTCTCTTTATTGAAGTAACAAAAATTTAAATCTGATTATTCTGTTTTTAGGCTTTTAAAAATAAAATTAGTATTTATATCAAAACTCATTTGAGATTCTTTTGTTTGGACTATTCCAAACTCCTAACACTAGGAGCACTATGCCCTGGTGCTCTTTCTTCTTACTACAGATGTGTGATGTACAGTCTTTTAACCTGTATTTCCTTCTCTTTTACTCTAGGAATCTAAAGACTCCTTAAGGTTCTGGAACTGTCCAAGACAAGCTTCATTTAACATTTTTCCACTTGAAAGTTAGTACCAGGCTGCAATTTCATATTAATCTCATAAAACTACTAAAATATCTTCTAATCATGTATCTGAATATTTTTGAATACTTTTAGAATAACAGAAGGGTGTATTATGCATTATTAATTGGAGGAATATTCAATTTTTTTTAATCTCTCCCACCTATAGAAGACATCACAATTGTTCCAGATTATGCAATGATTCTTAGATAGGTAGGGGGAAAATTCCACAAAGGACAAATTATATCACTGTATCATTTTCATTTGTAAACTGTCATTCTACAGTTTATGTATATGGGACATTATGAAGATTCAGAACAGCTAATGCCATAACTACAACCATGGAGTCCTTCAAGAACATTGGTTATTGCATACATACACTGCTTAGACAGTGTTAAGCACAGTTTAAACATAACAATTTTAGTTATGTCACTAAAACACGAATAAAACCACAGAAGCATTGTTGAGATAGTATATCTCTTGAAAATTCACCCCATGAAGACACAAAAAAACCTCAGTGAAGCTTTGCTGCTTGATTACTTTACTTCACAGTGCTGTAAATAACAGCAAATTTTGCAGTTGCGCTCATATTGATAGACTGCTGCCTGCATTCACTTAAGATTGACAGATACTTTGTCTTAGATCATTATCATGATGACTTTTTTCTCTTATTTCTCCTTTTCTGTATTAAATGAAGAGTGATTATTTTTCACTTCTCACCTGTCAGGTTTACTGCTCCATTTTAATGCAGCAAGGAGGGAAGAAAAGGTGAAATGTTAGTTGACCAGCAGCACAGAGAATAAGCATGAAAGATAAAAGAGATAAAATAAATTTTGATTTACAATAAAGATATGTGACTAAACCAAATTCAGAAATGACAGCTCATCAAAATATTCAATAGAATATTGAATAGAATTAATGGAGGACACAGGGTCATGTAAAATGTGAATTTTTCTATTGAAAAGTACACCTCTTTTAAACACTATCTGCCAAGAAATTAGACTTCAGATTTTAGCCAGTGAGATTAATGGAGAATGGGGGTTTAATTTGAGCTGTGAAAGTAATGTTAACATTACATTGAAAAATTATGTCTCACTGAGATGTAGCTCCCTCTTACTTTCTAGAGAGAAGAGAGATGAAAAGAGAGAAGAAAAATTAAAGTGAAGAGCAGACTAGAATGGAAAGGAGAGAAAGGGAGAAGAGGAAGAGAAATGGAAGTGATGAACAAGGTTAAATATATGAGACACATAAGATTTGCACTAAATTTAAAAAGATAATTAAAAGAAATAAAATAATACTAAAATTATTTAAAAAAACAGGTAATAAAATAACAAGAATTTTTTAAGAGTAACCTGGAAAGCAAGAGAACCATAAATCTTTTTCCCATGAAGTATTACACGCCTTTTAAATTTGGATTGAATGTCATGTACTAGAGGTCTACAGTGATCTGTACAGATCTGTAGTGATCTATGATCTATAAAGTTTAGGCAAACAGGAAAAATTATTTACTATCTCTCACCAGCTATTATACACACACACACACACACACACACACACACACACACACACACACACACACACACACACTCACACACTACAACTGCAATTTTTATCCTGTATGTTGCTCATAATAAACAGGGGTTCTACAAACATTTTGGTAGCCTGTACTCTGCAATGAATAGATTACACACATTATGAGAAAGTTCTTAAAATTTTTCGTCATCACTTAAGATTATCCATTTTCCTGATTTACATTTCTGTACTTTTTGTTTTTTTGACATACAGGGTTTTTTTTCTTAGAAGCATATTTCTTCTTATAGCTCAAGATTCAGCAGGGAACCAGCAGTTCAAAGGATATGATTCTGCTCCTCTACTCCACATTGGTGGGAACCCAGCTGGAGTGCTGCATCCAGTGCTGAAGTCATCAGTACAAAAAAGACACGGATGCGGGAGAGATCATGGGAGACCTTACTGCAGCCTTCTGGTACCTAAAGGGACTTATATGATAGCTGGGGACAGGCTTTTATAGTAGAGCCCATAATGACAGGACAGGGGGTAATGGTTTTAAAGTAATACAGGGTAGATTCAGACTAGCCAGAAGGAAGAATTTTTTTAAGATGAAGGCTATGAAGCACTAATTAAATAGATTCCCCAGAGAGGCGGTGGATGCCCTGTCCCTGGATACTTTCAAGGCCTGTGGATGGGGCTCTGAGAAATCTGACCTAGCAGAGAATGTCCCTGTTTATTGCAGGGGGTTGGACTAGATGATCTCCAAAGGTCCCTTCCAACCCAAACTAATCTATGATGTTATCATTCAGACTGCCAGAGTTAATATGTTCAAAAGATTTAAGTTTAGGCCACAGCCTTCTGAATCTAATAAAAAAGCTACACTTTACAAAAGCAAACATCTGATGCAAAGTCTGTCTCATGCTCTTCATCATTAGAAATCTGAAATTGTGATTTCTTTAAACTGTGAGGAATAGCCACATAAATTCACTTGTTAAAAAAAAAAATAAACTCAAAACCCAAGAATGAGATGACAGGATGCTTCATGGGGTCATTCAATTTTCTTTCTACTTTGTCCATTTCAGAGAAACACCACACAATTTCTAGAGGTCTTTAACATTCACTAAGTGAGCTCCTAATCAACCAAATCCTATGTAACTGAATATGTATCAAACACATAAAATATATGTAAACTGTGACTCAAGCAGACCTCCTAAAGGTTAGGCATTTCCTCTAGTGCATACACCATCTATCTATCTAGGTTTGCTTTTATTTGATATTTTGGATATAAACATTATTGTACTGAATAAGATACTCCATCTCTGAGCAACAAAAAAGATTTATTTTCTTGTCAATGAGAAAATGGCCAGAAAGGAAGTGAGATTTATCTAATTTACTTGGATCTCTCGATTTGATTATTTATAAAGTTTAATAAATGGAAAGATCTGCTCCAAAAATAGGTGTCTCCCTTTACTATGACTGCAGGGTGTTTTCACTGCTGCAAAAACAGAGAACATTGAACTAGTTAATGGACAAGTCAGTTACATTTGCCAAGACGCAGTCAACTGTAAGTCAGGAAAAAATAGTTTCTACTGTAAAGATAGTCGAATATGGGAACAAGTTGCACAGAAAGGTACTGTGTTTCCATTCTTAGCTATACAACACTATTCTGGCTATCCCTCTGAGCAAACTGCTGCAGGTGGCCACGCTCTGAAAAGGGCTGAGATGAGGCGCACTCCAGAGGCGTGGCCCTTTGAATCCGGGAGCTCTTCTGCAGACAGTATATAAACTGACCTCATCTGTGTTGGCTATTATACTGATCGTATGTCTATGTCTGATGACAAGAAAAGGTAGTCTTCAATATTATTGTCATCTATTACTGTTACTTACTAAGCTGTGATGACCTTTTGGCTATATTCTAATATACGATCAAAAAACCTGTCTACGAAGTATCTTTGCTTTCAATTTTACAAAATAAATTCAAAGGTAATAATCTTTAGACAACTTAACAACAAATAATAAAGAGTTCAAACATGTACTCCTTGTCTTTGGGACAGCTAAATATACTTCAAACCAACCCATGCAACATATCCACACTATCTAATAATGTCTGTTTTAAAGAAGGACAAGACTTCTCCCCATAAAATTATTCTTTTGGAAACTGCAGTCATAATTTCTCTGCGATTGCAATTAAAATATATAAGTAGTATTGTAAATCATGAGCTTAGTGGTCCAAGTCTGTTCACAAAGGTTTCTATGGACACAGGGAATTAAGCATAGTTGACCTTTATTTGAGTTAGTACTCTTAGCACTACAGAAGACACAGTCATTTCTTGGTTGTCCCCTTTGCACTGCTCATCGTTCAACAAAAACCTCTTTAATATCTTTTGCATATATGTTCAAAACTAGACTGATGCCCTCTACCTTCACTTTCTTTTCTCACTATCATACACTCCAATATATTCTAGAAATATAGTTGTAAAATTTTCTGTATCCACAAAAATTACTTGTTTGCCTGGGTTTTTGTAATATATTTTTTCCATCCAACTCCTGTAGCCACAGGTCTTAGGGTGACAATATGGTGCTTGTATCCCCAGCTGTCTGTCGTGCTAGCGCTGGATATTGAGTTCTGCAGCTATAGGACTGGCTCTGAGAGTGAAGTGGGGGAAAAAGAAGTGCACAGTTTGTTTGCAGAAACTGTACTCACTCCTCCACATTCCAGTTCCTGGACTGTGCTGTCTGCAGCACGGACAGACAGTGGGAGAGAGCTCTCCTGGGCTTTTGGATAGTTTTTTTAGCTATCTGAAGCAGAGAAATTCTCCAGAGTGTTTTTTTTTTTCCTTTTTCTTGGAACTGGTTGGCCCTCCTCTGGACTGAAAACCCAGAAGACACCGGTTGCTTACACCTGTGGCCCGCCAAGGCTGGGAGACGGCATTTTCCAGCACAGGAGGGAACAGACTGATAACAGACTGAGCATCCGACTCCACGACAAGGACTTTCTGAATTTGCCATCTCTTGGGAAGAGGCCACTTGAATCTGCTTCCTAGAGGGACCCTTTGGAGGTTTCTTCCCAGAACTGCCCTAAACCATTTAACTCAGAAATTAAATTTCACTGTATTCTGGAAGCAATATGTTAAATATCCCAACTATCTTGTCATAGCTCTTCTACAGTTAACAAATCTATCAAAATCTAGCAGTAAGCTTGCATTCAGGTTACATACTCTTGGAAAAAGCCCTCCAATTATTTACTACATTTTTGACAGAAATAAAAGCTCATTGAGGACCACAGACTGCTAAAACTGCAGTCATAATTTCTCAGAGGTAACTTGCCAAGTCAGTACAGTTTAACAAATTAGAGCAAATAGGGGAAAATAGAAAAATAAATAAATACATATGGACAGTTGCCCAAACAATTCTAGTGCAAGTAGTAAATAACAGATGGAAAACATGTCCCCTGTTCTCAGTGAATGACAGTCTCTTCATGCTACTGATAAGCATTTACCTGCTCATATGTGGAATATTTATTTTTGGTTTTTTTTGTAATAGATTAGAGGATTGTTATTTTGGTTCCATAAATGTAATCAGTAACTCTAGAAGCATATATACTTAATATACTTAATAGAATTAATGTTTAATATACCATTGCTTGGATTTCTTTTTTAGTATGGGAGAAGATTTAATACTTCAAAATAACCAGAAGAAAGGAGTATTTCACTTTTAGCACATCTCCAATGACCAGTTTTTGAACCAATGGACAGAAACAGAGTTGTTAACTAATTTGATTGGCTGAGACACTGTGCACTACCAGAAATGTTCAGGAGACGTAGCATCTCCAAGCAACAGACTGTGTGTTATGTTGCTGTATGATTATAACCCTAAAAATATTCTATAAATGTTTATCTGTTTGGAATCCAAAGGTGACGTTAACTCTGGAATGGTTATTTACTGTCGAGCAGAGAGATTTTTCCAAAAGCTGAAGAGAGTTCTCTTCATGAAACTTCAGAGGTATTTGACAAAGACACTAAAGGTGGGAAGAGCATACAGGCTCAGATTTAAATATTTATATGCAAGTAATAGCATCATAGCCATTAATTTTAATAGATATACTTCATTTAATAAAAATTATTCCTAGTGTGCCCCCTCCCCAGAAACTGACAGAATCTTTGCAATGTTCCTCAAACATACTTTATCAGTATATTTCAAAAATGTATTAGGAATGAAACATAAACATTAAAAACCCTTTTTGAGTTTTATTCTTTGGCTTTGATTTACTATCTTGACCCACGTTAAATAATTTACATTGTAAAGGGCTGTTACATATAAATTATGGCATCATACACAGTTTTCACTGAGTATGTTATAAGGCAGAGGGAAGTCCTTTGTGTAATAGCAAAACTAAATCTGTGTCATAGTCAGTGAAAGAAAAATGAGTGAAATTTGATCTCTTTGCAAGATAGCAGAAAACAGCTATTTGATGTCTCTTTAATCTCTCAGATCAGAGCTTCAAATTCACATAGATACACTGCCAAATTGAGGACAACTGTCAAAAGTTAAAATTCAAATGACTTGAGTGGAGATGAAAATCACATTTAACAACAAGCTGAATGTAACCCCTAATGTATTACTATTATACATCTATAAACAAGTTTTTAAAAGTCAAATGTGCAAATTCCATACATATTTATGTGCAAGAACATATTTACTTTCTTCACATACAAATATATATTTGCATACAAATGTATGCAAAGTGGAAAAACATTTAAATGCAACAGTGTTAATATAGTGTCATCAGCAGGAAAATGCACTCACGTACCTGTAATTATTGAAAACTTTCAGTCAAAAATTTCTGCAGCATTCTGAAAGCCATTAATAAATTTCAAAACATCCCAAAGCATTGACAGTTAATATTGTAGCACAAAAATAAAGTGTGGAGCAATATTGCAAAGTGACCAATATAGAGGGGAAATTATATACCTTGCAAGAAAATTAAAGGGTACACCTACCTTTTATAAAGAAGTATAGCAATAACAATACAGATGATAAACACCACTGCAAGAACCGGTCCAACAACCCAAATCAAGCCTTCCTCCTCATCTGTAATTGGTTGGGGATCAAGATCCATTGACACAACAGGATCTGAATATGGGCTTGTTGCATACATGGTCTGTAGAAATAAAAATAATTCTTTATCACAAAGCAATGCATCAAAATGTTAACTATCTCACATCAAAAATAAATGTACAGAAGGTACTGATGCAATGAACACAGCAAACTGAAAATGCTATTTTTGTTGAAGACAATATACAAACTTGCAAATTTAACAATGTGTTGTTATCATCATCTTTACTTTGTGTTCCATCTATTAGCAATGTCATGCCAACAAATCATGTAATATAGTCCTTGCAGAACAATTTGCAACTGAAGCAGAGAATAAGAAAATGAATATGGCACTGAAAATTATAGCCCAGCAGTTAGCAATTTTTGGGTTTTGTTCTAGTTTCATACTGGCTTAACACTTTTCCCCTGCACGATATTAAAGGGTACTTTTGACATAAGAAGACTGCTGTAAATAAAAATAAAGGGGACTGAATGTAGGAGGTTCTTTGGAAAGGGTCTGACAACAATAGTACTGTACATTTTTGACCAGTCAAAAATAGTCTGACACAAGGTGGAGACAACTCGAATTTAAGACTGAAAAATGGGGAAATTCATTGTGGAATATGAAGGGAAGCTAGACACTCAGTCTTTCATAAGGATCAAACTAGAATTATGAACCAACAGAGGTTGTTGAAAATCTTTGCTTTACTAGATGGTGTAAAGTCAGCTGGTCTAGGATAAAACCCATGATAAGAGAAATTTCTTTTTATTCTTGTCTAACCTGGGATGTTTCATCCGTGGCTGAGTGCAGAGCTAAAACTGCAGACTGGAGAGGCTGAAGAGCCAGCCTGCTAAAAATTGGATCATTTTAAGAACTCTGAGTTATAGTAAAGTTAGAAGAAGAAAATTGTATATATTTCTTGTCTGTGCTAGTGTGTCTTCATCATCACTAAACTAGGATTTGAACTACAGCTCTCGCAAAAGACTTAAAAACAGAATTCATCAGTAGATCAGAAATGTCAGCTAAGACAGAATAAGATAACAGGAGAAGAGATTAGCTTCCATTTATGTTTGCACTGTATTCTGAAAGATGCCTTAAGCCAGGACAAGTGTTATCAAATGAGGTATGTTTTTTTTACACTTCATTTGGCCTTGTTTTGGGCTCTGGGCTACAACAGTGTCTGAGTTTGAGACAGGGCTAGGATTGGCAAAGTTGAGGCACTTACTGAGTGTTCTGAGCTAGCACCTATGTAACAACCTCCAGTTATATTAAAGCATTATATGACACCTGACACCAAAACCTCCCTGTGTGTTAAGTCTATGATCATTGTCTGGAAATTGGGGAGTCTTCATGTTCAATTCCTGAACGACCCAAGTAGACTGATTTTTTTGTTTGTTTGTTTCCCAGGATTAGTACTCTCAAGAAATAAAAAAAGGTTCACTTCTACAAGAAGAAATTTTGTATGTCACCTCTTGCTTTGGCGAGGGCAGGAAAAATGCCTGGAAAAAGATATAGAGGGATACTGAGGGCAACAGTATAAATACTTACTACCTTTTCTTCAATAAATAGGATTTCACTTTTAATTTTAGATGATCCTGTATTAATGGCTAACTTAAACTTATTTATTATTTTACAAATTTGTCTTATTTTTTCCTTCCTCTTGATGACATCCTTAACATATTTATAGATTTTAATCATAGCTCTCCAGCTCCCTTTTTACTAAGTTAAACAAATTCAGACCTTCCCATGACCTCTTTTAATTCAAGGTCTCTATTCTACCAATCAAGAGAGAAATTTTGTGCTCTCTGAATAAGAAGCTTTATTTAAAATGTAACAGCTGAACATCGAGAAAAACATACTTTGCAAGTTACAATTCATACATCAGTAGAACGTGTAATCCTAGAAGAAAATAAGCTATATAGGCTGAGAGCTGATACACTGGAGCATTCAAAGTCACTGAGACCTGAATCTCATGCACCCTTAAAAAATTCTTCACAGTCTGTGACTACCACATGCTACTCAATCACATAAATTCTTCAGATGGCATGCTGAACCATGTCTTACCCACTGCCTAAGTTCAGTAATGCCTTTTCAAGTCTTTCAGGAGTAGGACCCTATACACATTTTGCCATGCCTGTCAGTTTACAAACATATTTCTTCCTGCTTTTTCATCCTTATTTCTAACAAAGCAATACATTTAGGTCATTTATACCTTAATTAATATAAAAATGCAAGAAACTGCACTTTGTATTGAGAAGACTCATTTTAGTACACGTAATTTATGACATAGAGAATTATGGCCATTTCATTTTATAGTCAAAAGCTGTCTACTTTTCCCCATCTGAACACTTCTGATGCAATACCTTCAAAATTATCTGTCTAGACACACCGTGCTGAAAAGTGAAAAGAGAACTTTGGATTTATGTTAGAGCTTCTAGGAGGCACTTACTTAATTTTCAAATGAACCTATGCATTTGAAAGCATTCAAGGTGTACCTACCTCCTCATTGTGTTTAAGGAAGTACATTCCATTGACACTGAAAAAGAAACCACCAGAAAGCTACTGCAGTGTTATACACTGCAAGCATTTGACTAGAGTTCAGAGTATTGGTGTTGGAGTTTCAAGTGACTGAACCTGCAAATGTATCTGTCAGCTTTAGTTACCAATTAGAAACATACTTTATTACACACTGTATGTAAAAATATTAATGTGTATTGCACCTTTCAAAAGTCTTATACCCTTTTTTTTTCTTTTTAATGCATTACATGCACTAGGTTAATTCACTCATAAAGCGATGTAACTACAATTATGCACAGAGAAATGACAGCTCATTATTGAGTTCACCTCAGGAATTTTCCCTATTATTGAATTATTTTCTAACTTTCGAACAATTTACTGATAAAGTGGTTATGGAATGGCTGTAACTAAAGAGGGTAGTTGTGCATATCTCTAGTTCAATGGGTCTTTCCAAGAACCCTTTATATCCCATACCATTATTCAATTCATCAAAAGACAGCAATTCTTTGAATACATAGAGAACGATGCTGCTGTAAATTTCATGTCTCAGAAGCTGTGTCCATGGTCGAAAAAAATACACAATGTAATTTTCAAAGGACTGCAACACAGCTAATAAAAGGTGACTGGTAGGTTTCAGTTCTACAGTGAAGTAACACACAAAGGTGCAAACAGAAGCGTTCAAGGAATTAACGGGCATTAAGTAAGGAAACACTCACTTTATAGATGCTCTGATATATAACACTTAAAAAAAGCTTTAGGGAAGTGGAATAAGCATTGAAAAAATGTTTTGACGACTCTACAAGGTAATTTTGAGATTGAAAAACATAAACTAACTTACAGATTCTGAGTGCTCCATTACAGCCAACACAAAGAAGACGTATTCTTGACCACTCTGCAGTTGCTTATTCTCAAATCCACCGTAATGCTTTTTATCCCCCAATGTGAATTCTGTAGGAAGAACTTCAAAGTGAGCTGCAATATATGGCTTTAGTTCAACTTCCCTCCCAAGACGAATGCTTCTGCGTTTCCTGGCTATCTCCTTAAGCAGCTTCAGAATGAAGGGAGGGAAAAGAAAGGAGGAGAGAGAGAGAGAGAGAGAGAGAGAGAGAGAGAGGGGGAGAGAGAGAGAGAGAGCAAGCATGAACTGAAAGATAACTGTAAACAATTTTAACGTAACTTATTGACAGTGTAATGAGAAAATTTAGTGCATGACCAGGAACAACAAAAAACAATTTATCCACACTTCATGGGACATATCAGTATCACTAAATCAATTCTTCCAAAATATTCCCATTTCTTGTCGTTCTTGTAAAGGTAAGATACTAGGAGGCAATTGCAGTGCCCAGACTACAAACACAAAACAATTTTTAGATATTGTTGTATCCAGGAGGAGATGGGGAAGGGATAAGAAAACAATGTACTTTCGCTAAGGACATATAAATACACATAACATCTGACATATTTTATCTATCTATCTATCTATCTATCTATCTATCTATCTATCTATCTCTACATTAAGTTAGTCATAGAACAGAATCATAAAATTAAATATGTTGGAAAAGAACTAAGACTGACAGCCATTAATCCAACACTGACACAGCCACCATTAAACCATGTCCATAACTGCCAAAACTGCCCATCTTTTTAAATACCTCCAGGAATGGTGACTGAATCACTTATTCTGATAAACAAAGCTAAAATCTACATCAGTACATTTGAGATAAGATTAGATGCTAGGTTCAAACATGGAAAACATATACTAACTAATAAAGGACCTTAAGTTCAGCTAGTATAATCTATTAATGAACTAATTAAATCAGACAACTGCTTCTTCAATACCTTTTTATTTTCTTTAGATATACTGGCATTCCACAAAAATTAGTCTAATTTGATTAGAAGGAGTCTGAACTTTTTCTGTGTGATAAATGGTAACTTCTAAGGCCTCTTTGTGGTTCCCCTTGTTTTTTGCTTATGAAACTTACACAATGTCCTGTAGTCTTATAGGTAAATAAAATATTTTTCTAAGGTCACATAGTCCTTTCAGCACATTAACAGTTCTAATACAGTAGATTAGCTCAAAATTCATGTCTAGGAAGAGGAGACAAACCTCCAGTGAGAGAAGGAGATTTAAACAAAAAAAAAAAAGCTAAAGTCTGTTCTTAACTGTATATATTAATTTCAAAGTACATGTTATGAGTACATGTTAAAACAGGGAAACTCTCCACAGAATTGCAGAATTGGAGAATATGCTGCGTTGGAAGAAACCCTCAAGGATTATTGGTCCAAGTCCAGGCTCCACACAGGACAGTCACAAGAGTCATTCCATGTGCCTGAGAACATTGAACTCTGTCAGGCTGGTGCTGTGACCACTTCCCTGGGGAGCCTGTTCCAGTGCCCAAACACACTCTGGGTGAAGAACCTTTTTCTTATATCCAACCGAAACCTCCCCTTACACAAATCTGGGCTATTCCCTTGGGTCCTGTCACTGTCACCACAGAGTGAAGAGATCAGTGTCTGCCCCTCCACCTCCCCTCATGAGGAACTTGTAGATTGCAATGAGGTCTTTCCTCAGTCTCTTCCAGGCTGAACAAACCAAGTGATCTCAGCCACTCCACATATGGCTTTCCCTCAAGGCTCTTCACCATCTTCAGTGCCCTCTTGATTTAGGACACAACTTAGTGAGCACACCTTTTTGTCTTCCCCTCGTGGGACCTTGTATTTTGAAATTACACATTTAACAATTTCAGTTCATGTAAAGCCACCTAATATTCACTCTCCTATTCTGAAGGAAGTTTTTAATACTAAATATTTTGATATCCCTTCTCACTGACCAAATTTAAAGTTACAGATACATATGAAAGCAAGCTATGCCACTTGAATCCAGCCTTCCTTAACTTTGAGGGCATTTGGATGTTATACCTTCAAAGCTCTATGCAGTCATCTGCTTTCCAGTTCTAATGCTGTGTCTTTGCCCTGTTACAAAGATTTTACATCCATTTACCTCTATCAGTTTCAATGCCATGACACAAAAGCTGGTACAGTACAATGGATCCCCTGAGCAAAAAAAAAAGAACTGGCCATAATTTGAGACTAGAAATCATTATTCATTAGCCAAGGACACTATTCCAATCAGCAGTCTATATTTCTCTTTCATTCTTCCTAAACAGTTTAATGAGCAGCTAGAGTCAATTTGCGTCGTATAAAAATGAGGGCAGTAGAGAACTGCAATATTGAAGAGATTTCTATTTAGTTATTTTATTGAAGGTGACTCTCACATCTGTTGGTAGCTTCCTATGCCCCAGGTAGAGTTACTAAATGGAGAACATGAGGCAGAGGAAATCAAAGTTTGTTCCAGGTTAGATCAGCCTTTATAGGAACTGCTGGGTGAAGCATCCTGAAAAGTTTGCATCTGTATGATACCACATTTTCTAACAATGGCTATGCAGAGGGCTGAGCACTGGCTATCTGGAGGTCTGCCAAAACATGAATCTAAGTACTGAGGTAATAACACAGCATTCTAGCTTAAAGTCAGGAGCCATAAACATGACAACACTAGTAGAGGTATATGGCTTGTGCTATCCCCGAAGGTAACTGATACTTCCATGTATCATTTCCAATGAAATTAAAGCTGCATGTCTGCCTCAACTAAATTCTTTATCTCATGTTTCCGGACATAAAGTGTATTTACAATTTTGGTTATAAATAACTCATAATAAAATGTCAAAGTACTGTAGGAGTACTGCAATCAAAATTAGATTAAGATTGAGAGGCAAAGAAAAATGTTTGATCTTGATTATTTCTCACATTTGAAATAGTAACAGAAAATGCAATGCTGAAGTACAGTATTAGTGTGATCAGAAACTTGAGTTTTGGCTATGAATACTAGTTCATTAGCCTAAGTAAAATAAAATTAGTTCAACTTTTCAAAGTTGACTATTCATCACCAAAGGCCAGTTAACTTTGGTGTGTTTGTGTGTAGATGAAAACTTTGTCTGTAACATTGATTACACTTGACTGGATAGACCTCAGGTGAACCTCCAGCGTGATTCAAGTTTCATATGTAAATGGGGTTGTTGCCAAATATCATTACTTGCTCATCTATCTTCCATTGTACTCAATATATAGATTTCAATAAAATTACTGAATTAATTTCAGACTTAACATGGCAACCTTCATTTAGGTTTTACTGCTTACAGATATAAAGTAATCCTACTAGGTAATATGGCAAGTCATAATATCTTTTTCTGTTTCATTTATTCGCTTGATGTGTCTATTTAAAGTCACTAGACCTCATAATATTAAATAGGTTAAATTTTGAGTTAGTAAAAAAGGATTGTATTGCTGATTATTTTTTTCCAGATACCAAACATCTAGTCCATTATCTGCTCTTTTAAAACTAGGCATCAGTCTTAGTTTCTTTCAGCGCTCAGTTTCGAGGAACAGGAGGACTGGGTAACTACAATAAGGCTGAAGAGCATTTTTGGAGTGCTCAGTTATGTAATGGAGTTAGACTCCAGAGCTGTGTTATTAACAATTACTTTCCTTCTGTCAATCTAAAGAAAGTGTTTGGAACACATTTCTTTGAAATATCTATTGCCCAACTATTTCTGATATCAGACACATATCTGAGATCATACTAAAAAAATATGCACAAGCATCCTCACTTGACGATCAGGAACTATTTGTTCAGTGAATAGTGGTTTTTTGGGCATAGTAGTGTTGTTTGGTTTGTTTTTGTTTTTTTTGGGGGAGGGGTGTTGTTATTTTTTTCCAAATGTATTTGTTGTAGCACTGTATTCACAAGCTTGTCAGGAATAGCACACTTAATAAACTGCATACTTTCCAAAGATGGAAGCAAAGCAGTCTTTTAAGTAACAGAAACTGAATGAGTTAACGTATGCCATTGCAGTCTGCTTTTAATGTTTTTCTTTACTCAGTTCTTGCTGTATGTATTGGTGGCAGTTGTAAAAGAAGGGGTTTAGTTCTTTATCAGAAATAATTTTCTCTTTCCATTCAATGCATATCTTTTTTCTTCCATCATTAATTCTACAATGTGGTCCCAATTGTAACAATAGGAGTGGGAAACAACCCATCCTGACACATGTATTTCTGAATTAATAAATGCTCTTTATCAATCTTTTATACAGATTAAGGCAACACAACTTGCAGGATGATTAAAATGACCCTTTGTTATGAGAATCTGCAGGAAAAATAGCATTTAATTGCCAACACGTTCAATGTCATCTAGCACCTATCCTTTAATCTATTAATGCTGCTGAAAGTGACTACAGTCTTTGGATGTTAAAAGTGGGTAGTTATATTCAGCCAATTTCTGTTACTGTATGGATGTGGCTGTTTTACTGTTTAACTATATGTGATGTCACCTATGACAATGAACATGAGCTGATGGCATTTACAACCCAAGTTTTTCTAAAGGAAAAAAGTTAATAGATCAAAGCAAGCCATTGTTGCAATTAATTAAAGTGAGTTGATCACATAAATGAAACTGGTCAAAAAGAAACAGAGTGTTGAATCAATTAGTCATCATCCCTTCCTCTGAACAGTTGTTTTTAATATTCTGAAAAAGGATTTGCCTATTTTTGTGACAAGGACTAAAAGAATTCTGTTTATATTTTGTATACTTTCTACAATTTGGATTGGTGAAGATCTTTGTTTTCCTTATATTTTAGTTAAAAATTTGAAATTCATATCCATTTAGTCAATGGCAGGAGAGAAAAGAACCTTTATGCTTGCTTGCAGGTGATCACTTTCCAGTAATTGTGTTATGGGAAAGCATATGGTGAGGTTATCTCTGTAACATAAAACTCTTGAATCCACAGAAAGAAAATAGAAAAATAAATGGGATATAGTCAAAAGAAGACTATATCTGGAGTAAAAAAAACAAAAAAAATCTGATTCTGGTCTTTGAATTTCAGAGATATTACATAAAGTACCACAGCATCTGAATGCCATCTAATGTATCTGTATTGCCAGATACAACAAGAACAGTAACACTACCACCTGTCTTTTATAAAAGCCTCTCATATGGGGCCCCTGAAAGAGCTTTACAATCATAAACATTAGCATTAATACAAATTTACAGATTGAAAGAAGAAAGACGAGTTCTCATGAGCTGTACTGTCCTTCAGTAAAACAGAAAATAGGGGTAAATATTATACTTCCTAGAATTATTATTATATCAATAACATAATGAATTGATTTCTAAAATTGCTGGGTTTATTTCTAAAATGAAAGTAATTCCACCCCTTGGATTAATTTAATTTATAGTTTGAAATGATGACACATTGTTGCTCTTTCCTTCCCTGTTCATGCATTTATTTCTGATCACACACTGTTGGTGGAATGGAGGCTATGTCTCACCAGAAGTATTACAGTATATGACAATCAGGTAGAAACACCACCAGAAGGTCAAATGTTAAACCGTGGTGCAAGTTGCAATTTAGCATTTGTTACAGACTTAGTAAACACCCCTCTAATGAACTAGACCTTTATTACAGTTCATATTGTTGGTGATTAAGCTTTTGCTGACAACTCATTTCACCTCCTGCACTTTTGCATCACTCTTTACAATAGAAAAAGAATAAAATATTAGTGTCAAGAAATATCAGACGCTTCGTGTTCTTCATTGCAACTTAATGTTTCTACTATCCTCTCATTTAAGTAATCAGAATTTTTGTTTTACTCTCCACAGGCTAATACAAATATAAACATAAAGTATCCTGACAACCAAAACTTTAAAAACTGGTGAGTTAATTACCTAAAACTAGCAAGATTGCTTCTTTAATAAAGGAGAAGAAAAAAGCCCCAAAACCTTTACAGTACCTCATCTAGTTCCATTTCATCTGGACTCTCCCAGGGTTTGATAAACTTTCCACGAGACCTCTTCAAAGGTACAATAACTATGTAATAGCCTCTGTAAATGAAAAAGTTGGACAAAAGTGAAGTTGAATGAGAAGGAACAGAAAAATTGATAGAGTACATCTGCTTGGAGGAACTTAAAGAGAAAAGTGGTACGTTGAGAATAAACTTCTTCACACTAATATGTCACTGCAGCCTTCCATAGCTGTAAACATTCACACTCTTGAAATAACATCAGTTGTAAAGCATTTGACAAGCAAACAGCACCGATTACCTGCCTTTTTGTGTAAACATATAAATATTTATAAAATACTTTAATTACAACTAATGCTGACATGAAATACAAGAGCCATAGGTTATTTATGCCCTGTCACCATCACAGTGAGGAAAAAAAAAACAACCAAAGCCCGAAACTGAACTATATTACCATATATTTAAATCTCAGTTAACTACCTATCTTCCCCTGTTTTAATGTATAATCAGCATAATAGATAAACAAAATTTATATTTAATGCCAATATAATAATACAGAGAAAAGAAAGCAAACATGAAATACACTGCACCCATTTGACACTGCGTTCTTCTTTTGACAATCAAATGCCATTAGCTTTGTCTATATAAGTATTCTGTTCACAGTCACAAATAAGAGAGCTAGATATATAATCTTTTTATATCTAGAATTTGCAAATCACATGTATCACTTTTCCTCAGAAATATTGTTCTAAATATATTTCCTTCCTCCCCACCCATGGAGACTAGTAAATGATATTTTCTAGTATGACAGAGATCTGGTACTTTCATTGCTTACTTCACTAAGCCTGGATATGTGTCAGGCAGATCCATAACTTCATATTAGTGTGAGAGAAGAAGCAGTAGAATCATAACAGCATGACATGCAGGGTAGCACAATATATGTTTTCATGATAAACACACTTGTCAAAAAATCAAGCACACCCCACCTCAGGGGTGAGGAAAAGAAACTGGTTTTCTTTGTTTCTAGTAACAAAAGCTTATTAAGGTGTTTCTGGGTCTCATTGTGGAAGATAATTTTAGTGCCTCATGGGCCATGTTCTCTTCCAGTCTGCGGTTTTTACAACCCATTCAACCTTCTGCAAACTATTAATTTTGCTCATGCAATGCAGCTGAAGATCCTAAATAATTAAGAAAAAAGAGTACAGAAAAGAAGCTGCCTTGCAATTGGCTAAAAACCATCTCAGTTTAAGCCAACTATATAAACTATCTTTTTACCATACCAGTGCAAGTCATTGATCCATTTTAATAATCTTTTATTATTCAAATTATCTTTTAAAATTAAAATTATCTTTCTAATAATCTTTTTATTTAAAGCTCATTCCCATAAAAGGAATGTATCAAAACTTGAGATTTTCAGCTCCTGTAGAAAGTACATGTATTCATTAATACTTGTGTTGAGGAATTTGAGGAAGTTTTCTGTGGAAATGCTGAGTTCCAACAGGAGCGCTGGAAAGAAGTGTTGCCCACAGATTTTTAATTTGTGTCCACTTGCTGTATTCCAGTATTTCAAAAAAACATCTGTGGCGTTCATTCTTATAGCGACAATATTATAAATCATCTTTTAAAAGGATGCAAAACTGTAAGGCTGGTTGAACCCAGATTTTAAACCTTCATTGGTCCATTGAAAATACTTTGAATAGTGAACACTGACTTATTGATGTGTACAGAGAATACCAGCATATCCTTTCTTTAACAGATGCCTAAGAATCAAGACAAAAAGAAATGAGAACTTGCCCCTCTATCTCTTTCAAACATCAAATATCCATATTTATAATTTTCTTTTTCTTCACCTCTTTATTTTCTAAGATAATGGAAAGTTCATGCATTTTTCTTTTCAATCAAGGGACTTCCAGCACATAAACATAACTTTCACACTCTTTTTCACTTCCTTCATGAAAGTCTACCTCTCATAACATTTAAAATCTACTAAGATTTTCAGCACACACAGAGTATTTTAAACTGAAAGAATAAGCAGATCAACAGTAAGCAGAAAAATGAAAATCTTCACACCAATATGCAGTGCTGGAAATTGTGAAGGACAACAAAGTTCTGTGATTTTTAGCTAATTGTGCAAAATGTAGCATCTCCTGAAAAACATATTTTATATTTAATTATTAGTTTACATTATTACTTCATTATTTGCTTGTTTTTTTTTTCAGGCTGGGTTTTGTTGTTTTTTTTTTTTTCCCCCTAGGGGAGAGTGGAGGGAGGAGGGTGAGAAATCAAGGGTTTATTTGGGTATTGTTTTATTTAATGAGCATTTGAGGGGCCAAAGTCTTCCACAAAATTCTGCTTTTATTTAAGTCTTTTCAAAAATGTAAGAGATTCAGAGAAATATGAACTGAAGAAAGAAAAATAAAGAACTTGCTCCCTTGAGATGAGCAAAAGAGATGCATTTTGCTAATCAAAAGGTGAGCTCTGCACCAACTTCTATGCTGTATCACCATCAAGCATTGACAAATGCTACCATCCTTACTTATAAAAATTAGAAAGGCTTTTATAACATCAATCTCATTACCTATACTTCATTAGAGCAAACCATTACCTGTTTTACTTTCTGTGTAATTAGCAGTATTGAAAAATTCTCAGTACTTCATTGTGAGCTAGGGACAATCCTGAGCATATCATGTACCAATAGAGAAGTAGCATGTCTAAAAATGTCAACATAACTAAAACATGTATTTGTTTTTCCCATATAAAGTTTAATGCAGAATAACCTTACTTCTAGCAAGCATCGGGTAAGGTTTTCTGTTCACTATGTAGTTGTCTTGGTATGCCTGCTCCAAAGGTCAAGTCCATCTTTGTTGCTGTGTTTTACTTTATCAAGCCTAATCAAATATTTTTAGAAAATAGATGTACAAGTAGGAGATACACTATTTTCAAAATTGGCAGTTGGACCCTCTAGATTTAATGTACCTTGTCTGATGACACTTAGATTCTTTAACTTTTTTAACCTATATAAAAAGAAGGGAATTGTCTTTTGTTCCAGTGCTATCTTCTGTTACTGTTTGATCAGCTATCCTGCACATTTTTCTCTCTGTAAATACTCTGCCACATAAATCATTTTTGACTCATCCCATCTTCAGTCCTCCTTAGCTGCATTTGTTACTGACCGCATCTTACTCAATCTAATGATAATGATTACATTTTTCAGTTTTTCATCTTTTTAATGTTTCAAAGTCATTTATTTCTTGACCTTACCTGCCTCAAAATCTGCAGTCAGTAATGAAAAAGGGGGAAGCTTTCTAGAAAGCTGTAAAAATCCACCAGGGAGTGGACTGTCTCGTTTTCCTCCCCATTTCCTTTACATTACAAATGGGAACCTTACAGATCAACAAGAATTGCTATAAGCAGAGCAACAACACTTATTGATTGTATCATGCCTCATGTTTTCCTGGCAAATCTTTATTGTCTAACCTTTCTAATCTCTACTGACCATGTGCTCTCAGGTCTTTAGTCCTTTTTGTGTTTGAATTTCCACACCACCTTTCCCCTTCCAGAATGTATGTAACATTTAGAAAACTCCCATTTTTTTAAGCAAAATCTCTTGTTTTCTTTCTGAGATCAGTGGAGAGGACAGTTTTTTTTATCCTGATAAAAAACATCATAATTAATTAATATTAATTTAAGTACAGTACCAATTCTTTAAAACTCCATATAATTCTTGAGTAACTGAGTCTGAGTACTTCAAAGAGCTACAGCAGGGTAGCAGGTTATCCATTCTTTTTGAGATGATATCTTGCTCAAAATACAAGTGGTTTTCCGCATCCCTCATTTTGCAGTTTGTGATGAAGCACAAAAGTACTCTGAGAAAAATGTGCAAACTGAAGGACAGTCAGTCTCCATACAAGTCTTTCATACATGACTATGTGACAAACTTAACCGTTCTAGCTGGAACTGACATACAGAGATCATCTATTCCTATTACCTCAACACTTCAGGGATGACCAAAAGTTAAAATAAATTAACTAACATACCAGTCTTAAACACTGACATGCTTGGGAAGGAAGCCTTTTCCAGTTTGAAAACACTCATAATAAACAAATGCTTCCTAATACATCTGAACCATCCCTGATGTGCTCTGAGGCATTGCCTTAGGTTGTATAAATGGATCTCAGGAAGAAAAGATCAGCAGCTCCCTCTTCACTTCCCCTCCTCAGGAAGCTGTAGAGAGCGAAGAGGTCAGCCCTTAGTCTTCTTCAAACTAGACAAGCTCAAATCTTTAGCAGCTCCTTATAGGACATTCCTTTCTGTCCTTCCATCAGCTTTCTTGCCCTCCGTTGGATGCACTCAAGGACCTTAACAACATAACTTGACATTTGTTCTTAATTTTCATGTCACTCATGACTACCCAGCATTCCAATCAATCTATATCCCTCTGTAAGGCCCCTTGTCCCTTGAGAGAGTCAACAGCAGCTCCCAGTTTACTATATCAAATATTACATCAATATTAAATCAAATACTACTGCAGAGTACTGTAATCTATGTATGGTTATAAAGCATAAAGCCGTGGTCCACCATCAAGAGCTAGGATGATAATCTCTCTGGAGTTAAAAACAATGGTATGTCATTCATTCACTCACTTTATATTCTCGTTTGAGGGTACTTCTGGAAGTTCCACAGTTATCATGCCATCTAAGTTGGTCTTTCCGATGAAGACCGGCTTTGTGCGAAGCACGTCTGGTGCAGTCTTTGCGGTTACTCTGTGCTGAAGACCCCCGGCACTATTCCCTCTGTTTGTCAGGACAAATGAGTATGATGTCTCTGGCTTCAAGTTTGTGATCAGTTTTTGAGTAGCACGTCCATCAACCTCCATTTTCCCATCATCATAAAGTATCTAAGTTAATATACAGAGGTAGTTTTGGTTACTAAGAGAAGGCAAATGATGCCATCACACTGAATTCAGGAATCGAGACAGCTATAAATTTAAATAATAAATAAATTTAAATTTATTTGGTCATTTTGGGCTGTAAAACAGTGTAAAGCTGAATTCACTACTGCAATTGAACTTCCCACTTTTAGGGGGAAATAAAAGTACTACATTAATATAAAGTAATGTAAACACTCCTGAAATCAAATTCCATTTTTTCAAAGCAAGAAGCTTTATTTGAATCCAGAATTTACAGGAAGGTACTCTTGTAAAAAAAATTATTGACTATTTCATTCACACTCCTTATTTAGAAAGGTTTTTGTACCACTTAGTTTCCAAAACAATGCCACTTCGCTTGCCACTGCCTCAGATGACACAAGTGATTAAGAATGAAGCAGAAGAAATTCCAGGCAGACTGCAGGTTACACTGAGTATCTGTATCTGGATAAAACTATAACCAGTGGAGTAAAAGAGCTTCAAATCAAAAATGTGCTGCTGTACATTGAGGAGACAAAACCCAAAATGGTACTCAGTTGCATTTGCTACGGACAGGATAAGAAAAAAAAGAAAAAAAATTCTTTCATTGTTTTCTTTAAAATACTGTATCAGGGAATGAAAAATTATCAATCTTGGAAACAATGATGGCCCAATACGTGTTCATGACACATACACATTAAGTTACTTAATCAGGTAAATACATTATCTAGTTTCTATTTTTTTCTCTTCTACAAATGGAAAGTAACCTACTTTGAAAGGCAAAGCTGAATTGTAGTTTTCTGGAATTTCCCAGGACAGCAAAACAGAAGTCTTCATTACCGCTTTAACATGAAAATTTTTTGCAAACACTGCTGGAAAAAAAGAAACAATGTATATAAACAACATCTTGGAGCTCAGATCTTGTCATATTTCCACTGCTACTTGGGAAGTATTAGCTCTCCATTTAGGTCAAAAATCAACAAGGATTAAATTCTCCTACCTGTTTGTTCATATTTAAATATCACATTTAATCTCATTGTCATGCTTACCTAGTGACAACTCAATATGCACATTTTCCTTACCTGAAAATATTGTGAGGAAGTTAGCCAGAACTTGCTTGGCAAGGGACACCTGAATTCTAAGCCATCCAAAACATATTAAGATTTATATACTTTACCTTTTGTGTTTGATGAACCTATTTTTATGAATGGGCCGGTCAGTTTTATTTACACCTTCAAAAACCCTGATATCCAAAGACCGATACTCCTTTAAAGGTCAACGCCATAAGCAGACAAATCCTACCTTGATCCACGGGTAGTGTCCTGAACTGGACACTTGGACTATATGGACCAGGCCCTTTGCTTGTGTGGGCACGTACTTTTACATCGTAAGTGGTATCTGGTTTTAAGCCAGAAAGTGTCATAGTGGTATCAGCAGGAACAACAGGGAGTTCAACTGGCTGGTAAGCAACATTGATATCTCTGTACAAGATGGTATATTTGGTGATAATGCCATTTCTTTCTGCCAAGAGTGGCATCTGCCAAGTTAATTGAACTGATGTAGAAGTAGAGCTTTCCGAGTGGAGATTTTGGGGAAATCCACTGGGTACCTCTTCAGGAACAGAAATCTCTTTAACCATCTCCTCCCCAAAGCCCACTTTATTTCTAGCTGAGAGCCTGAAGACATAAGAAGCTCCTTTGTGAATGTCTGTGGCTGTGAAGTGATCTTCCTTCTCTGAGAACTCCATGGTTGTCAATGTATCCATGTCTTTGCGACCAAACTTCAGGCGATAACCCTGCAGCGGGCCAAAAGTTTCCACAGGAGGATGCCACTGAATTAGAGCCGTGTTCATCTGTGTGTGGCTAATCACAAGCCGAGGTTTGCCTGGAACTGTAGCACAATGTTATTTAAAAAGGACAGATATAAACACAATTGCATGTACAATTCTTGAGGCTAGTTTTAGCAGGAATAGGGATATGTTTTCTCTTTCCTCACTCTTAGTTCCACATATTACTGTCCTAATGAAGAAACAGTGTCTGGCACCTGCATTATTTAGTCACACAGAATAAGGAACTGCAACAGGAGAGATACTTATTGCTTTTTTGTCTTCTTCCCTTACCATTATTTCTAAATAAAGAGCACATTCAGAGGCACAGGATCTAGGAGCACAAATCAAGAAGTAAAACTTCCAACAAACGTCTTATGAATGGTCCTGTCTCACAAATCCTTGTTTGCAAACAAAAAAATACTGTCATAAGTTTTCATGTATTTAATCCAAGACACATTTCCTGTAAATGGGAAAATAATTAATCAAGAAATAAAAACTTTCTACATAAGTTGAACATAACTTTTATCATTAATAGTTAAAATGTGGTAGCAGTCAGAACAACCTTGGCCTCAGAAATCATTACCTCACATGATCAGAACCCTGTCATTCTGGTTTCCATTCACAAATCACTTCTGCCTTTACTGTTCCCGTGTGGGGAGGTAGTGCAGTTCGAAATGTAATGTTTTCCAGCATGGCTTATCACATATGATTTATTTTCCAGCATGGTTTTCATACACATGAACTAGATTTCTTTTGAAGAAGGCAAAATTGGTAGCTCTTCTTAAGGCATACACTACATGAAGTCAAAATCTTAATTGGCACCCATTGGTCCAAACTGTTGATTTGTCTTAGAGAAGTGCAGACTGCAAGTGTGGTACAGACATTGAGGAGGAACTGAATTGAATCAGTCCAGAGAAGACTGAATCATTCTTGATCAAGCCAGAAATACCATTATGCAATTTATATAGTGTACATTTTTGGAGTCCCAATATGAATTCTCATTTATTGTTTCTATTTAACTGATGAATTAATTTTAAATTTTACACATCCATTTGTATACATTTTGTTTATATTTTCATTAATACTTCTGTTTCAAAAAATTCTGTTTCTATTATAGTGATTTATTTGATAATGTAACATATCCAAAACTGTTAAGAAATTTGGTGCTCCTTTAAATACCTGACAGATCAAGAGAACGGAGTAGTTTCAGTAGTGCTGCAATGACAATGCAGTCTTCAACAAAGACTAATTAGTTTCATCTGCATTTGAAACCTTCTCATGTGAATGTAACTGTGAGCTTTGCTTCCTGTATTTAAACACTTCAATAGATTTTATTACTTATCTTCAGTTCTCAGGCACCCAGCAAATCAGATTGTTATTGTCAGAAGGTCTAACTACCATTCCATAAAGAATTAGGAATAGGGAGGGAAGAATGGCATGTCTTGAAGAAAATTACACAAGTAGCAAGCTCTTTCCTCATTACATCTGTCTTAAGTCATGACATTGCTTCTAATTGCATAAGAATTATAGGTAGGTTTTATATAAATTTTCCAAATATCTTTAAATTTAAATGTTGAGTTCACCTGGCAGCATTATTGTGGAATCTTGTGAGTGTTTCCCCACACTTCCTGCTGTGTAAAGAGTACCTCTCTGATTAGTTCTGACTTTTCCTTATTGAAAACTAGAAGTCTTTATGAGAAGGTTGTGAAGGCCTTTTGCAGGCCATATTCTTCTCTGCATTCTAACTATTAGTGGCACCAGTGTAGCAGAGGAAAGAACAGTTTACCTAAGAAGAATAATACTCCTTCAGCTTCCTAGAGGAGACATTACTGGAAGATAGAGCTAAATTATTTTTGCAATTAATTGCTTTCTTTTTTTGTTCTTTCAGCAGACTTCACAATTAGAACTACATTTTAGCCTCTGTGGTAACTACAGAGAAAGGAAGAAACTAATACTTGCCCTTGATCAGAACCAGGGGATTAATGAACTTTACTTATTCAATAAAATAGCCTGTGACTAAACCAGTAAATAACAATGGTCACTTGTTTTTAATATCATAAAGCCTATCTGATGTTGCAAAGCAGATAAATTTATTTTTATTTTCAGACAGTTTTCAGTTAACATTTACTTTCAGTATGATTTACTTATGAATATCACAGTCTTTTAGGACAAATGACAGGATTCTGTGCAGTCATATACACTGCTGTGTTACCAAATAGCTGTCTAGAAATTTCTGATAATAACCTGAATTTTCCATGAGCCTCTAAGAAGTGAAAGTGTCCATAAAATAAAATATATTCTATGATCTTGTGAAATCCTCTTCCATTAATACACAGCAAGAAATCTCTCACATACCCCTTTGCAACAGACATTACTGCTGCAATGACTTCCCATCTACTACTAGTAGATGCTCATTCAAGCTGCCTTTGCCAAATTACTTGAAATAATTTGTTTCTGTTAGCTACCATAAAGTACACCACCACCACCTTAATACAAACTTTCTTCTTTTAGCTGAAATCTGTACTTCAAGAGCACTGTCCAGTATGAGAGCAAATGACAAGTAATGGACAAGCTATTGCCCTATGAGATTCTTCAACTACTGTGACAGAGAAATTAAAGGCCTGATTCAAATCGTCATAAAAAGTGTATGACATCACTGACTAGTAAGTCTTCTTTTTTATCAGGGTCTTTTTAATCATGCATTTTTTAATTTCTTCCCCAAGTATTTTATAATTACTTTGATTTAGAAATGTTCAGTAACAGTTTTTATTCCATCTGATTTCAATAGTGAGGAAGGGAAACTGAACATAAGATAAAAGCGCACACTTGAATGAAAATATCAACAGTGTTCAGCGACTGTACTAATAAATGAGTTACCATACTGTAGGCTTTTACTTATGTTTGGTGAATCTTTCATTGTAGTGATACAATGTTTTTGTATCACTAACTGGACAGCTGAACAGTTACTTATTGTCTGAATACCTTACAGATCACTTCTCTGGTAAATGTTCAGACATCTGTTCTCCTTTGATATCTCTTACAAATATAATCCCAGTCATTTTCATTCAAACTTTAAAAGTTAGACTAGAAAGTCAGACCTTTAATTTTCTTTATTGTAGTATTCCAATAGCACTATCCTAGGGAAAAAAAAATTAAATGGAAACTCCAAGTGAATAGAAGACTGCATTTCAGACCTACAACTCTTTAGGGTTAATGCATTACTCCTTCCCTTGTGTGATGCATTCTCACAGAAAGTGAGCATGAAGCTCTTGGTACTGTCTATATTCAGTGTTTCTTTTTTCCAAAAATATGCATACAAATTTTTCTTTCAAAACCAGCCCAAACACAGCAACCAAGTAAAGTAACACCAAGTGAAGAGATTTCTTACAGTCTGTGATGTATGAAGGAACAAAACAGTAACTAGCTGTTAATGCTAGGAAAAAGCATTATATGTTCACAGGGTTAAGCAGACTACAAGAATGGTGTCACATGCATTACATTTACAGACATGCTTCTGATTTTCTATTGCTCTTCAGTCAAGTTTATTTGGGACATAGATTTGTTCTGTCTTTTTAAAATAGAAGCATCAGATATATTGCTAGAATGACACATGGACAGTCAATAAGGACTAAATGCAGTGAAACTTTAAGTTTTGTAAGCATATTTACATAAGCTGTGTTTATATCTAGGAACTAATAAAATCATAATTTATATAATTGTGTTTATTTAAATTGGGAATTGAACTTTAAAAAAGAGTAATGGATCAAGGGCCTCTTTTTCTTAAGTCAAGTACCAATACATGCCAGAAATATACATCACCTTTTTTGCTCAGGAAAGATAAGAAGTTAGACAGTAAGTTTCAGCAATAGCCAAGAGTAATAACTAGAAAATATTCCAAGATCTGAAATGAAATATTGTGCATCTAGCCACCAAGACTGATATTTTTCCAAGGAATCTAACAAGAAAAGGATATATATGGTTCTGCTATTAATATAAGATGTGATTCTGCATTCAGTGATTGTTTTAAAAAATTAATCACTATAAATACAAATACATATGCCTTTTGGATTTTATCTATTAGTAGAAACAATACATTGTTATTCAGAGATCTTGTTATGGTGCTACATGTGATTGTAATAGAATATCCTTAATGGCTGCACTACAAACCCCTGAAAATGAACACAACTGCTACAGATTGTGAACACCTGTAGGTAAGCATCACACCAAACCTGTGGTGGCATCAATTGGTTAAACTGTACCACAGTGACACATTTGAAAAAAAAAAAAAATTATTCCTCATCTAATGGCAGTTTGATTCATCCCATCTGGGCCAGCTGCTGTATTGGTTATGCAATCACAATGTCCAGCATTTAGTACCACCTGAGATCAAACATTGTCTGAACACAGTGGCAGGGTGTATTCTGCCCCAGTTTGTTCCTTAAATTACCCCCGAATCAATATGGGCTTCAGGGTTTCACAGGATGGAGTTTCATTCTGTCTTCCAATCTCTGCTTTAATAATAACATTCTTCCAAGATACGTTGTGAATGTTATACAGATGGGTTCTTTCAACATTTTTACTGGCAGGCAGCAGTGTTGCTACTTTCAAAAAGATAATGAAAACCCTTCACAAGATTTTCAAATATCCTTTTGAATTTCTATTTTTTCCTCTCAAAAAGACATCAATGATAATGGAGGAAGTACTAAAAGCTACAAAGTGACCTCATCTGGAACTAAGAAAGGGACAAAGGGAGTCACTGGATCTGTTTCATCTAAATAAATGAAGGTCCAAATACTGAAATAGAAAATCCTGTGTCCTAGAAACACTTCTCACACAACAGGAGACTTCCATATAATAGGAATAACAACAACAACAACAACAAACAAAAAAAAAAAAAACAAACCAAAAAAAAACCCAGTAGCACAACAAGTCAAATGATTCAGCTAGAGCTCAATTTGTATATAAGTATTACCTGCACCAGTAGTAGATACAGGTTTGGGTTTGCTGCGGGCTCCATCACCTTTAGTTGTATAGGCTGTCACAGTGAAAGAGTATGTGGTTTCAGGCTGAAGCCCAGAAATTATCATTTCCTAAGATGAAATGAAATAAAATAAGAACAATTAATTTAAAATACATTGTTTGCCAGAAGAATGCAGAACACTTTAGAAGCCCCATTTATATTACATTTTTGAGCTGTTGGCAGTGATACTGGCAAGCATTTGAGTGCAATAACAGACTGTACTGTGTGAAATACTTGATAATGCAAAACATTTCACTCACTTAAGCAATAAAGGACAGCATACATCTAAATAGTATACCTCAGGTAGTTTAAAGCAAAAGGCCAAAGACTTAGTGGTGTGAACAGTGAAAAAAGTCTTTTGAAATACCTTGCCTGAGGAATACTACTGACACTGTGAAACACATGCACACGCAGATATGAGAAACTCAGTTCAACTTAGTTATTAATAGGATATCACTGATATAGTTCTAAAATGCCTAATAAGAAAAATATTGCATTTACATGCACACTTTGTACGTAATGATGGTTTGGCTGAACAAAAAAGCCTCATTACTTCCATAACACTTTCACTGCAACCTGTGTCACTGGGTAGACTGTGCTTCTCATTATCTGAAAGGACTTCAGGAACAACTAGCCCTTAAGGTCTAAAAGAACTATGTAAAACACCACTAAAAAAATGGTCAGAGGATAGATCTGATGGCCCACAGATGACAGCAGCTACAAAACAAGTAGCTCTTCAGCTAGAGCAAAATAACAGCAACAACACCAAACTGTAAACATCAGACCAGTATCAGAGCATTGTTATCTTTTCACATGTGCAGACACACAGAAGATGCTGAATGGTGTACAAGAAATGTATTAAACTCATGTCCTGCTACAAGGACAAAAAAAGGAATAAGTTTTGACACTCTTAATATAAATAAATCTTATATTCAAATATAAAGGGACAATATTTGGAGGCAACTGATGGGCCCAGAGTCCCCAGCTTCCAGCCTGCAACCATTGGAACTACTTCTTTGAATTTTCATATGCATGAATGAACTTGCACTGAATTCCAGTCCTGCCAGAGGGATGGTGTATTTATACATCTAGAATAAATAGCAACTGTTCAATCCCACAGCCACGAAAAGTTAATATAAAATCATGGGCCAAAATATTCATAGTATATGGATTTTCAAGATAGTGGATATGAGCTTAGTAAAGATGTGATTAGAATTCAGCATTGTTTTTAAAATCAGTTATTAGCAATATAGAAATAATTACATAATGATCAGAATGAATGGGCAAAATAGCTCAAATAAAAAAAAAACCAAACAACAAAATGAAACAGCCCATAACAATCTACTATCAAAAGATCCCCTTCTTATACTCTATCTCAGAATTGAATTGAACTGTAAGGCCAAAAGCAGTAAGAAAGACTTAATATCATTCATAAGAAAACTGTACCTGGTACTACCAGAATTAAACTGTAAAAGGCAAAGAACTCCCCACACATCAGAAAGACTTATGAAGATATTAGCCTATTCTAAAACAATCAGTACTTCATGGTTTAAGAGCTATGGCTGCATGCAATGTTTGAAATTGTGGTTTGGATACAGTAAACATTATTACTTAGGCAAAAAAACTGCAGGGCATCTGGCTTTTCTGATATTATGTATTTATTTTATACAAAAGAAAGGACAACTGACTTCTACTTCAGTTACACAAAAAAAAACCAAAACGACAAAACACAAAAACACCAAAAAAGAAAAACCAAAAAAAAAAAAATACAACTACTGCTATGCTACTCTGAACCACTTCTCTTTCATTTGTAAAGAAGAAATTGTGAGGCAAAGTTAGTGACAGCCATCACAAAGATGAAAACACAAATCAGTGCTGTACATTCTGGCATCATGCTAAACCCCAGAACAGGCAAGCAACAGTAATCCTACTCTCCCTGGGAAAATAATAATTAAAAAAGGGACAACAAAGGAAAAAGGTGTTGTAAGAGAAAATTTTTGATGTTAGGTACATGCATTTGTGCAAATGATTAAAAAACACCCTGCAAAACAAAAAACAAAGACAAACCCAAAGAAAGCACCAAAAAAAAAAAAAACAAAAACAAACCTAATGCAAAACAAACCTATATGATGCTACAAGCAAACAAGCAAGACAAAACAATTCCAACCCAAACAAACAATGTTTTTCTGCCCAGTCAAAAAGTACTTACATGTTCAGTAGTATCATCATATTCCCACTAATTTACAGTAAGAGAAGTTGAAAGGAAAAACAAACAAACAAAAAAAAAAGGAGATTTGTAGCCTGGTTGAGATAAAGTTTTCTTCTTTATAGTAAAATGAATATGAAAGATGTCTGAAAAAGTCATGTACAGTTTGAATTATTCATGTAGAATCACATGAAATTTGGTTAATGAAATCAGGCCAGGCATTTTTAATTCCACTTCTGTTTTCCCTAAAACCCAGCTACTTCTCTTTCACTGACAAATAAAAATAATGAATCCTCTTGTACCCTGCAGTATTATTTTATTATAGTTTTTATTAAAAGTTACCAAGGCAGAATTAAAGGCTACCTGATTTATTTAATCATTTTACCAGGCTATATGCTTCAGTTTCCTAAATTGATTAAATGCATTAAATCTTGAGAAACCATACTGATATTTTACCATCAAGGTCTTCATACCTGCATCAAGCCTTGATCATATGTATCATAGAAGTACTACAGGCAGGAAGGAGAGGGGGGAAGAGGAAGGAGAGGGCTGTCCTCTGTGAAACAGTAGCAAGGGGGTAAGTCAAAGCTAAACTTGACAAAAGAAGAAATACAGCTTTTGCCTTTATGATATTTGGAGAGTCTAGTATCTCCTCTAGTCCCAGCTACTGACCTTCTAGTGTTTAAAATCATTTTAATCCCCTACCACAGACAGTCTGAAAGTAAAAATTTGTGAAAGGAAGAGGAGAACCAAAGCACACTACTATGTTCTCTTCCATCTCCTCTCCCTTTTCCCTTTCCCTTCCCACTTCCTGATCTAGTTTCATCTTTGTCTCCACTGAATTTCAACCATGTTTTCCAAAATAGGAAAGTACTGGCAACAAAGTTGTCCTGAAACAGATACGGCACTCTGCAAATAGGATCATGAGCAAAATGCAGGTGCAGGAGACCTATTCCCCAAAAAGGTCTCTGCAAATCTGAAATTCAGAACTAAGACTGAAAAGGAGAAAACAAAAAGGCAATCCCCCATTTTTCTACTCATGTAAAATGCTTACAAAACAGATTTTACTGTTTGATTTCTTTTTATTTCCCGTCAACCCAGTGAGCTAGCCGTGAGACATGTTAATGGATAACAGTTTCCCATAGGATGACTTCTTTTGGTTTCAGGAGCTTTGGAAATCTTAAGTTTTATGAAGTATTGGTATATCTCAATCAGTAAAATCCTAGTTTGAGAAGCTTTTTAAACTGGATGATTTGTTATCTCATAATCTCATGGTTCCTAAAATAGAAAATTTTGCAATATAAATAACCATCAAGTTGCTGATATGAATAATGAAAAGTATAATACCTCAACAGTTTCTGAAGTTACATTAAGAGCATTCATTTCTTGTGAAATGTGTAGTAAGGTGTGTGCAAGCTAGTCAGAGCAACACTATAACAGGGTAACAAAGGCTTCTAATGATTCTAGGCTCTCCAGTGAAACAACTGAACAGAAGGTGGGTGTATCAGGCTGTGCACAGTTTACTCCACCAGCTTTCACCTGGATCAGATCACCCTGATGCTTTAGAACTTCAGAGCATAGGTAAAGTCTCCAGGTTAAACAGACTCCGAATAATAACAGAGCCTAGCATTTAGCTACAGATCTGTTGAGAAGAAGTGTCTTGTTTTGGCCCAAGAACATTACAGTGCAAGTGTTCTGAAAAAAGGTTTTTAAAATAGACACCAAAAAATACTAGCTGGTAAACTGTTAAATAGAAAGAGAAAAGACCCTTAACAACAAAAGGCAGTTTTGGATTGCTCTCTGGTAAATGAAATGCTTTCACTGTGACCTAGAAAAGAACAGAGTGTCCCAATTACCTGTGCATCTGCCAGCATGATGTCCTTCAGCATGGGCTGGCCCTTTGGCTCTCCATTTTCCATCCTCACATAGTGGACCTGGTATCCTCGTATCTGACCGTGCTGCTTACTGGGCACAGGCGAGCGCCATGACACTCTAACAGCAGTGGAGTTGACAGCCTCCACCTCGACTTTGCGAGGAGGACCACTAGGAACTGGAACAACATCATTGGACAGAAGAGAATTACAGCCACCTGCCCCACCCATGTTTTTCGCTTTTTTCTTTTTTAAGAAAGGGCAGACTCACTATGTTGTCTTTGAAGAATACAAATCATTCAGCAAATGAAAATGCTCAACAAATCTGCTCTACCTTTCAGTGAAAAGATCAAAAAACATGACTGATGCAAAAAATGGAAGAAAAAGGAGTATTAGAGAAATAGAAAAACATGTAAAAATGTACAAAAGCCAAGGAAGATGCTTTGAGATTCAAAGCATTATAGCACAAAGAGATATTTTAATCATTAAAATAATAATGCTATAATAATAACAAAACCACAAAAGATTAAAAAAAAAAATCCCCTTTTTCTTAACAAGTTCTATGATTTATTTTGGTTTGTTTTTTCCTCAGGATAAAAAGGAGGCTGATTACAAGGCTGTCTTCTGTCAGTTTCAAGAATGGAAAGAAAAGAAAATGTGTGGAGCATCAGTTTTCCAAGATCAAAAACAAAACTAAAAAAAAAAAGCCAACAAAAAAACACAAGCCAAAAAAACCCTCAAATCAAAAAAAAAACACAAAATGGAAGAAGAAAGCAGTTAAAAAAACCCAAAAAAACAAACAACCAAAAAAACCAAGACCAGAAAAAAAGTTTATAGACATAACTGTTTAAAAATGACAATGACCACAAAATCAAGGAAAAGGCATAAAGTTTTTTCCTAAGAGTAATTTTTCATTAGGGAGGAGCAAGAGGGATATGTATGGGCTCAAAGGAGCAGCAGATTCAAGTCACTTGCAAAAACAAAAAAATATTTTCTGATAAAAAAATACAAAAATACCAAATAGAAAAATGTTGTAGAAAGAACAGTCTTTGATTAAAAAGCTCAAAGTGTGATAATATCTGCTTATACTTGGGAAAAAAAAAAAAAAAAAGAGGAGCAGAAAAAATTACTGTTAGCCTATAGAAAAGACAGCAGATGACAGAGTCAAAGAGGTGCAAACTGATGTAGTGGAGGCAACATACCATCTTCATCTGTCCGAATCAATACTGCTAAGCTCTCTGGGCCAGGTCCAACATCAGTGTGAGCAGTCACAGAGATCCGGTACTCAGTCCATTTTTCCAGCTGTTCCAAAAGGTACTGGGTACTGTCCGAGGAAATTCCCAAAATTTCATGGGGCTTGACATCTTCTCCATCAATCCCAACGTACTTGATGGAGTATGCAGTGATAATGCCATTCTGTTTTTCCACCGGTGGAGGTTTCCAACTTACCAAAATGCTAGTGGAGCTGGGGCTTGTGCAACTAATGTCTTGAGGAGGAGCTGATGGCTCTAATTTCAGTAGTGGGTTAAAGGAGGATTTGAGTGGAAGGATAGAAGTGATTGAAAAAAAAATGAACAAAAGAAAAAAATAAAAATAAATAAAAGAGAACCAACTGAAAATAATAAATAAAAAAAAGTAGAAACTCAAAAAAGCAAAACGTCAGATAATAATATGCACCTTGGCTTATTAACATGAGGAAACTGAAAATGAACAGACAAACTAAATGGTGAAAAAGGATGTAGGGGAAATATATGAATATGAAGCCTCAAAATAATATTACCTACCTGTAATTAAAATTCTTCTTGAAATAAAACAAAAACGTGATACTTCTATGACTACTCATCTATCTTTACATTCCTTGCAATTAGTGCAAGCTATAATATTTTAAATAACACATGACATATATTTACTTACAAATTTAGATAACCCCTTCAAATTTTCCTTAAGATAGAAAATCTCTTTTTACAGAACTCCTAAAAACTTGCAATAATTGCTAGAAAGTGCTCCATAGGTTGCCATTTTTGCAGCCTTTCCACTCTCATAAACTAATTACCTCTTTTTAATGAGTCTGCCTCACACAAGTCAACCATAAATTACATTTGAATTGAAAACATTTACTGAAACACTTATTATAGCTAACATACTATGAGCATGCATTCCATAGAAGATAAAGAAAGTCTTAGTCAAAGATTTACCTACCAGGAAAAAGTGACAGGCTTGTTGATTCTGACTGCAACTTGTACTTACCCTAGATCAGCTCTCAGTTTTATTTTTTAACTCCTCTTGGAGACACCTCTGCTAGCAAAGAATTAATCCTACCAGTAATGTATATTACTTCTACAGGGGAAAAAAAAATCTACCCCAAACAACGTGCAAAGAAAGCAGGTATTCGTTTGACAAAATGAGTATACAAGACACATCAGAATGTGAGTTTCTGACTTTGTTTCATCTCCTGTCAGCATCACCAGTCTTCCAGAGCAGAAATGTTCACCTTTACTCATTTGCTCTCAGAGGAGTATGTTAGCATATTTACCTTTTTCAAGCTTCAGAGCATTTAAGCATGCCTGTCATTCCACTGCTTTCAGTGAAGCAAATCAAGTACTGAAAGTTAGGTATGAATTTATGTGCTTAAATGCACTTTGACTTACCAAAATCTATGCTTACTAACAGATCATTCAGAGGACCAAAAAAAAGGAGCCATAATTCAAACTCACTAGCAGAAGGAGGGCATGTGAACTCCTTTCCTATTTCTGCCTCCTGTCTTTTTAGAAAAATATACATTTTGTGTGCAAGACCTTTACTCCCCTTTACATCCCCCTCTACACCTTTTCTTCCCACTTCTTAAGGGGAAATAAGAAACAAACGGACACTTATACATACTTATAACAGTCTCATCAAACAAAATTAAAACAACAGAGAAGGCCTAGGATCCTGCTGTGACTTACTGCATTTATCTGTTGTATCCTGCCTGTATCTATTGGTTCCCTACAGCTCTTTCTACAGGGATCAATGGCTTTTTGCTCAGTATGGTATGCTGCTCCTCCAAAGAGAAGACAGGAGGGGATTTACTAGTATTGAGATTAACTAGAGGAGGTGGATGGAAACACAGATGAGAATTAACACATTTGGGGCTATTTTTATAGACTAATTCAGTAATCAAGTACTCAAAACAAATGGATCCCCATCTACCATTAACTTGTGCAGGAAGTAAAATACATGTAAAATGTCCCTCAAGGGTCTTACAAAAGAGAAATAAATCCCTGCAGCATCTTCCTCTGATATCAAGATGAAAGGCAGTAGCACATTCTTGTGAATATGGCTAATAAAATCACAGAAGTTTATTAATTTTTAATCCATTATACTCCAAAAATGCAAAATATTGCACTTATATAACTAAGGATAATTTGAAGGCTACTTTAACCAGTTTTATTAACACATATAGGTTTTTTCTTAATTGAACTTTTTTTTTTTAATGTAGTCCTCGCAGCAAATAACTTGCATCTGACCACTGAAATCAACTGGATTTTGCTACTATCTGAAGACACAAGGCTGAGCAAAACATAACATATATTCAAGAAGAGAAAATCGCAATGTGGAACATTGTAGCCTTGGCTCCTAGATAGTTGTTTTGTATGCAGTCTAAACAATTTTTACCCAATATACGATAATAAGCATTCTAAATAATAGAAAGGGCTCCCAGAATAAATAAATAATTATTTCTTAATCAAATTATTCATACAGAATTACTAAACTGAAAAGTTGTCTTGCTACTATATCTAAAACTAACCTTGTGTTATATGTGGTTTTCTATGCTTATTCCAAGTGCTTTAGAAATGCTTTGGAAACGCATTTGCTTAAAGGTGAGCAGCACTTTTTCTCCAGTCACACTAATTGTTATTAATATATAACACTAACAAGGAATGATTGTGTCATGAATGCAAATTAAAAAGACTCATGTCAACCGAGAAACTGAATTTTCTGTTTTGAATCATCTTTAAGAACAGGCAATTTTATTTAAAACAAATGCAAATAGAACTGTACTAAGTTTTTCAATGACACATTGTAATGCAAACTGTCAGGAAAGCATAACTTATCAGGCAAGAATAATCCTTCTGGACATCTTTGCTGGACAGCTGATTTAGTTAAGTCTTACTTTAAATATTCTAAGGTGTATATATAATTCCCTGGAAGTTTTTTTAAGTCTCAAACTTTTTCTCCAAGTAGAAAATGACTGAACATCATAAAAAGCCCAGATTAAGAAAACTCAACAAAATCAGAATTATTAAATGCTATAGAAGAGCTGTTAAGAAATATCTGGTCCAGTCTGAAATATTCAGCCTGATCCTCTCTAAAAATTTTTGCACTTCAGGGAGATGCTGAAGAAACAACCTAGGATGTGTGCAGACTGGGGAGGTGGAATTTTATTGGTTAAGGATGGTTATTAATGCACACCTATTGCATGATACAATGTTTCACCTTATTATAAAGTAAAATTTTATTCTGCCAACATTATATTGCCTTCTTAGACACTGGTTTATTTTGGTTGTTTTATGAAGATGTGCAAAAACCACTCATATTAAGTTAATGACAATACACCTCAAAAACACACATTTTAAGCATTCTTTTGCTGTATAAAGCAACATGAATACTGTATTTTGTGGTTTTTCTGTTTCTGCCTACCTGGGCTACTGAGATTAATCTCTCTGACAAATAGAAACAAAGAGAATAAATACTTCAAGGAGAGACACCTACTTGACTGCATGGTTCTGGCTGAAATTTCTGCTGTTGAAGCACCCAGGCCTTGAGGAGACCGTGCAGCTAGGCGGAACAAGTACAGGCTGTTTGGCCTTAAGCCTTGCAGGCGATATGATGTAGTAGGTTCAGTGGAAACCCGTTGCTAAAGGTAGACAATAAGAGAATGTCCTGGTTAGTACTCGGAGACCGAGAATTCCACATATTGCCTGTATGCTTTTATACTGGGATGAAACCATAGAGAAAAGCTTAAATACAAGAAAACAAAGCAAAACAAAGCCAAACTAAACAAAACCAAAACTTTTGACAAACATCAATAACTTATTTTTTAAAGTCAACAGTTTAACAGGTGAAACTCAGAGCCACAAACAAAGCTTGATCGTTTTAGGAACAAATAGCTATATTCATAGTATGAAAGGCTTTTCAGACAATACCACAAGAACAAAGAACAAGAACAAAGCCTTACCTATAACCGTCTTTTATGGCAGTGATTTTTATAGTGTAAGTTATCTTGGGTTTAACCTTGTAGTTAAATTTGTATTCAAATTATTAAAAGCAAATTCTTCCACAGGGTAACCTGTTAAGCAGTGACCTGCACCCTATTTGTGGAATGAGGACCTGGCCCCCTTCCACAAAATTAACTTATGAATTCACAGTGTATGTGTGAAGCTGCCATAAACATAAGCTCAGTTGAAAGCATCAGCAATGACTTAAAGAAGCCGGAAAAACCAATGAGGCTGACAATCTCCTGTGTCCTCCTGAGGCTCCAGCTTTCTTTTCTCTGTGACACTTGGTAATATGGCATTTTCCTTAGCAGAGGAACAGTTTCTTCTAAAGTTTATGGCACAAACATGATAGAGGCCCACAAACTGAAAATTCTTTATGAGGTAATGGTAATGAAAAAAACCTACTGCAGGTTTTAATCTTTAGAAAGAGCATCCTGCTTTCTTCTCACTTATTACTTAAATAATAGAAAAGCTTAGGAATTCTCTTACACAATGGCACAGAGAAACAAAAATTATCAAAGACTGAAAATAGGTTTCAAAGTTCAAGTATAAGTTCAAAAAAGGCTTAATGGGTCCATAAAAAACCCCCAGACATTTCTGCTTCCAAGCCTTTATAGAGAAACACGCTCAGAAAGACATAATCAATGTCTGAAACTGAATGGAATTTGTGTGGAGGATACATTGCCATCTACAGCAAAATTCCACTGGCTGGTAACCATTGACAACATTTTTTCCTGTTCACACACTTTCAGTTTGTCACAAAGCTAACTGGGCTTTACAAACTTAGTAACAAACCTAAATATCAAGGCATTTCTACCGAGCAAGTTAATAGAACATGAAATTTAAACCATTGCCACAGTTTTTATCCAACTTATTAAAGAACATTAAAAAGATTTTGCCACTTACTTCCTCCCCATGCTCTCCATCTTTGTAAACCAGTTCATAGCTGGAAATAGTATCAGACCGTGGAGGTGTCCAGGAAAGCAGTATGCTTGTTTCAGACTCAGGTTCTGCTTTGAAGTTCAATGGTTGACCAGGCACTGAAGAAAAAGTTGAGCAGTGTTGCCAATTATTAAATTGGATACCGCAATACTTTCAAATCTTTTAAAATGTCACCCAAATACGGCATGCAATATTACTTTTATTTATCTTACTGAACTTTAAAAAATTGATTCACAGTACTATGAAACAAATTTATCTAAGCACAGAAAAAGAATAAAAGAATAATGATACATTTAATGCTAAATTTAATCACATGTTGAAAATTATCAAGGATTCAAAATAGGTGTTTTTTCAGTGTAAATAAAGCAAACAAAACTAAAATGCAATTGAATTGGCTGGTGATAAATTTCAGAAACCAAATAACCTATGTGTGAACTGGCAAATATATACATATATATATATATTTGTGTAAGTATGACAAAAAACTAATAGAACATGTGATTAGAACATGAAATAGTCTAGATTAAAGTGTTAAAACTATTACATGCATTTCCAGATGTGATTTTTTTTTCCTTAGCTCAGAAATGGAAGATAGTAAACATCCTGGTCTTCAAGAAGACACCTGCGTACAATATCCAGCTTGTTTAACCTGAAGCAGTTATAACCCAGTGAAGAGATATTCAGCTAGATTCTCATTAAATGATGTATTTCCATCCATTAATGACTGGTATTTTTATGAATATAGCTGAATTTCTAGTGACAACACCTTCTAAATGCAAGAAGCAAAATGCACTTTTGATTGCTCTAGTCCACAACATTCTCTGTTGCTACATCTTGTGCAGTGGTCACAGCAATTATCAATGCCAAATGTTATCCTAATTTACTTCTTCAAATGTAAAGCAAATTATATGGTTGACTAGGAAAAGACAGCAAAACATAACTATATCATTGGATTGTGTACAATAGTTTTGGCACCCAAGATCTAAAAGATTAATTTCAGATAATAGTGCCATTGCTAAGGCACAAAACAGCATCTCTAGCTGTTCAAGAATAAAATGTGACATACTTTCATTTTTTCAGGGGAAAAATAGAAAGATGTACTTCTTAGCATACACTGAGAACAGGTATAAGAAGTAGGATGTGACAATAATGATAGTTTCACTAACATTTATCAGGGATGAATTCTATTACAGCATTACAAGTATGTTCCTTTAGTACAGCAAAAGACCTAAAAACTTCAGAGAGCAAACTGTTAAAATATTTTGGTGTTTTTATTTTTATCTTCCTAAGACTTATACAGAATATCAGTTTGAGGACACTTGGGTATTCTGGCACAGATTTGATATCTAACTTTCAATAAACAGAACCTTTCTACATGAAGTGCATATTCAAAGTCCTGGGTGGGCATTGGAAGTTTCTACCTATTTATTTATTTATTTTTTAACGAGTGAGTGACTGAGAGTAACAGGAGACCAACTCTTTTACAGGACTAGTTAGATGTTTTTCTAAAAGGTATCTGGTCTAAAAAGAGACCACTGCCTGGGTCCTGCAAAGTGCAAAGAGGAAATGATCCCAACCCAAAGCATGGGGAGCCATTACAGGAAACATCAACTAAAACATTTATGACAGATTCTAATTTTGCAAGGAGAGGCTGCAGTGCTGGCGATGGTTCAGATGGGAGAATGGATGGCTCTCAACAGCACTCCCAGCAGTGACAGAAGGGATGGAAGAGATGCAGCCAGGCTCTTCAGAGAGTGTGGCAGGTGAGAGGCAGTGGCACAAGCTGAAACATGAGAGGCTCAAAACAAAGCAGAAATGCAGCCAGGGCCCAAGGAGGTTGGACCATACCAGCTCTGGGGGGTTTTACACATCAAGTGGGTGAAGCCCAAAGAAACTGTCTCTGACCCCAGAGCTGGGGCTGTTCTGGGCAGTGGCTGTGGCTGTGGACACCTTCCCAGATAACCATCCTGCCAGTCTGAATTGTCCTGTGATGCTATGATCTCTACTTGATGTATGGATACATGAATTGTAGAACACAGCCAGGCAGTAATAATAAATGATCAGTCAAATGACTCATGTGAATGCTGGTACCATCTGTTATGATAAATATGGCAGCAGATGGAGAACTAAGGGTATTTCCTGTCTCTCTATGTGTTTTAACACCCTCATTCTCCAAGTATTCCTTTTCAAAAAATCCAAACCCTTTGTCATCTTTGGTCTGTAATTCTCAATCATTTTATAAGACAAGCTGGTGGCCAATTGGACTTTTCCAAATGTTGTTTGTCAAAGTATCTTGCTTCAAAAATTAGTCTCCCTTCAGATTTTTTTAACCGAAGTTAGGCAACTCTGATGCTGAAAACACTGAGAGAAGAAAAAGGTGACAGGGAAATCTGCATTGGACCAAGCAGGTAATAAGAGAAGACCAAGAAGAAAGAAAACAAAGTAATAGAAACTGAACACACTTGATTGCTGATAAACTCTGGTATGGAAGCCAGTACCAAAGGAAAAGTACTGGCTAAGGAAGTGGAACAATTAACTTTTAAACTATTTAGGATTTATGTCTAGAATATACATCTGGTTTTAAAAATCTACAGTGGCATATAGGAGCTAAGCCAATCTTGAGCTGATGGATGATGCTGGTCTCCTTCAGAGAACAAAAAAATGCCTAGAGAAACTTTATGCAAATGGGACTTTATAGTCTTACTGAAGTGTTTTTAATGTCACACATCAAATCGTACTTCATATTAGTACTGTACATGGGCAGCCCACTAAATAGGATGGTTTTGCCTGAGCATTCTCTCAATACTGTCTTTTCTGTTCTAAGGGCAATATGCTCTACAAAAGTATATGAAAACCCCTAAATTCTGTGTGTTCCAAGTGTATTTCTTCCTTCTTCTAAATATATCTTAGGCACAATACATCTTAGGCACACAATGAAAGACTACAATGCAATAACAAAACCACAGTAACAAAAATCCGCAACTACTTTTTCCAAAACTTCACATCAACTTCTACATTTTCACTTGCCTATTCCTCCATGTTTATTGCTGGATAACCAGGAACAAACACAGATTGCTGGACTTTGTCCTGCATATGGGGTTTTATCTCCATCTGTGATTAAAGTGCCGGAACAGAATTGTAAAATAGGACCTCAGAAAGGCACTTGAGTTCCCTGCACAGCTATTCAGTTGGCTGAGGTAATCAGAAAACTACTCCAGGACCATGCCGGGTTTGCAAGTGATAATGGAAAAAGAAGAGAGTCTCCGGGACAGAAAGGGCCCCATGACATTGCTAGGATGAAATCCATACCTTGAATAAAACTCAATAAGAAATCAGCTTTGTAAAGGACAATAAATGGATCGAGAGAATTTACAATCAGTAGGGAACCTAAAGGGACCAAGAGTTTATGCTTCTGATTTCTCTGAAAGAAGCATTAAACTCTACAGAGGAGCTCCTACAACTGAAGAGCTGCTGTGGTCCACAGTTTCTGCTTTGTAAACAATACATGTATTTTCTGAAATAACAAGTCCTAATAGAATATAATTTAAAAATTAGCAACATACCAAATAAAATGGGTAACTTGTGCACTGTGCTCTCCTGCTGTCTCTCTGCTACAACTGAAATAGACTCTTTAAATGAGTTTGAAGATAGATAAGGTTTGCAGCTTTGCAGTATCAAAAAAAGAAACACAGTACAAAAAATAATCACCTAATACACATTTTAGATTTTAAGAAAACATAGTATATTATGTGAAAAGTAATCAGAAATCCATAAACCACTTTCTTTAAATATTATCTCTTACTGACATAATGGGAGCCCAGAGAATAAAATAAATGTGTTAGTCTTAAAGAGAGAGTCCACCTGGTCTTATCTGAATGACTAGAGAACACTGTGACAAGAGATAAATTATCAGCGTGTGAAGGTAAGATCCTCAACACTGAACTAATCACGTTAGCATTTAAATGAAGTAAAATAGAGAATAGGACATTTAACAAAAGCTACCTGTGAATTGAGAGTAGTGGAGTTATTCAAAAGCTGAAATAGTCTTTCCTACCTGACCAGAAATATCCCTTGAGGGAAATTTTAAAATTCAAGTCAATTAAAAAACCTATCCTATACCCCACCCCAGCATCAATACAAATAGGTATCTCAAAGGAGGGTGCCACAAGGACAGTGGCAGACTCTTCCCAGTGGTGCCCAGAGGCAGGATGAAGAAGTGGCCATAACTATAACTCAGGAAGTTTCTTCTCAATCTGAAGAAGAACCTCTTTATATTAGCATGGCAGAGCACTGGAACAGGCTGCCCAGGGAGGTTGTGTTGTTTTCCTCTCTGGAGGGTGTGTTCCCTCACCTGGGTGTGTTCCTTTGTCACCTGCTCCAGGTGACCCTGCCTTGGCAGAGGAATTGGACTGGATGATCTCCAGAGGTCCCTTCCAACCCTAAATATTCTGCGATTCTCCCACCTACTTCTTGCTTTGAGTTGAGTTTCCAGCTACATGCTCTCAACTCTTTTCATGGGGAAGTCCTTCTCATGAAATGCTTCACAAAGACACTAGGTTAGGACTTTGGAGCTTCAGAGACATCAGGTTTCCCTGTTCATGTGTTCCCAGAAAATATTTAAATGTCTGGTAAAGCTGTTAGCTTGCTACAACACAACACTCCTTGCTACCAACTCTTTCTCTGAAATTCCAATCTTCTTTTACCAGAAGAACTCTAGAAACATAAATTTTATTTAATCTAAGGCTCCATGCATGTCCCCTGCAAGTCAGACACCTTCTAATTACTCTCCTTTTAGCTATGTTCAAAGCATTAGTCTTTTATAATTGTAATAAACCTCAGTCTTCAAATAATAGAGAATCCTTCATTTAAAATTACCAATATATTTTGTATTTTAAGTTTTTTACACAGAAATATTTGCTAACAGGTACACATTAATTTTCCTAAATATTTATGCATTTTTTTCCTCTCCCTCTTCTTCCAGTAATCCACTATCCAACAGACCTCATGTATCTCCCTCCACCCCTGCTACCTAAGCTCAGAAAAAAAACAAGATTCACTTCATTCCTTCAGTAGCTATCCTCTCTTTGTAGGTTGAAATGAAATGAAATGAAATGAAATGAAATGAAATGAAATGAAATGAAACGAAACCCAAACCCAGACAGTACAAAACTCTCGACTTTCCTTTTTAAAATATGTTGCTCAGAGTATACATTCTTATGACCAGTTCAAGCCCAGAAAGGGGTTATCAGAAGTGTGTCCTGAGCAGCTAAACTGGACACAAAAAAATTTTGTTTTCTAACAAAGTACAACACAAACAACCCAAGAGCAAAAACTAGAAAAAAACAAACAAACAAACAAAACAAACAAAAAACCCAAACAAAACAGAAACCAAAACCAAAACCAAACAAAACCAACTATTTTAGTATCACACTGAAACTTCATTTTTATAATCTCTCTCCAAAGATCCGAATACACTCAAGGCAGGAAAGCTCTGAACCATCTAACAGAGCCTGCAAGTCACATATGTCAGCAAGATTTTGTTTTATATATGGTCTAATATCCCCAAAGTGAGGGTTAAGCTAAATATATATAATGGCAGACTTATTTGTTTAAAATAAAATCAACCAAATATAAACAACATCCCATTCCTATTTTAACTCTTTTAAAATGTTTCCATTATATCGATTTTTCATGTTCTTAAATGACACTTTATATTCACTTTAATATTTGGAATGTGTTTAATTTTGAGATGCTTAAACTAAAAATCGGGAAGAGAATGGGCAAGGATGGCATTTTTTTTATATGATGTTCACTGAAGAGAAACTACTGGATAGTGAGATAGTTTTCTATCCTAGTTTTTAACCATACCCTGAACTGGACAACTTCACCAGACTTTCTTAGTTTTTGTCATTTATGCCTTGAAACATTTGTATTTCAATTAAAAGTATCAGTGCTTAAATATGTGTCCTGTATGCCCCATTCTTTGTTTTCTTGTAATTTCTTTAACATAGTCACAATTAAACACTGAAATCATATATTGAGAAGCCCTCGAGCACTGCTACTGTTGTAACTTCTTCATATTGCAACAGTAATTGGAAACAGATGGACACGCTTGCTTCTCTGAAGTGACCTCAGAAAGTAATGTAACTTGGGCAAGTCCAGATGAGCCTCAGTGCTCATTATTTTGATTTGTTCATCCTTCACTGGGGAAGCCACTGTCAGACACTTGCTAATCTAAGAGGCTTACAGCTGTGAGTGAAAACACAGATAAGGAGCTCACTAAATCTTATTCTGGAAAATCTTCATGCATGTAGATTCAACAAGAAGTCAGATGTCAATACATAAAGCAGCTCTCTGAAAAATCGGTGCAAATGCCAAAATTAAACTACGTTGTATATATTTACATTTGCATGTGCACACAGAGACGTTTTAATCTACCACAATAAGATCTAAAAATTTTGTAACTTTTTAGCTGAGATACTGCAAAAGGTAACATCTAGATCTTTGTGCAACACACCACCTAGAAAAATTCCAGGACATTAGATCAATTTCTATCTTTATTTAAATGCATATTGGTAAAATCCAGAATTAAAAAGCAGGATGAAACATAACTATCTACAATCATATTTTAGAGATCTGTTTTTAAGAATTTGAGGGATGCTAAACCCTGCAACAGGAAACTTTCCTGTACTAAAAAATTCAAGCACTATTATATATTTCTAGGAAATCACTGGCCTACAGTAATACTTCATACAGCTTTCTCCAAACTACTTGACAAAAGGACCTTTTATTTCTTATTGCTACAATAAAACACTTTGTGCACTGTAACTCTACCGGATCTTCTCACTTTAGACTTCATAAAAACTTTTCTGCCATGTTTTTCACTGTGCTTGCTTGTCCTTTACTAATAAAACTAATTCATGGACCTAAAAGTTCTTGAACAGAAACAAAACAACCTAACTGCAAACATAAACTGAGAAAATAGTGACCCTGTGGTATGCATTTTTTGGGGCAGGTTTGATTTGACTTATAAATCCAATGTGTACAAACCTGCTTGCTTGAACCAACACAAAGGTTTGTTGTATTTAATGCTCTCATGTTTTCTGTGCTCTCAGAACTTACCAACTAGTCAAGTATATATGCAGTACACATATATTTTAAATTTCCAAAAGTAATATTTCCTAGAGTGTTATGGCATAGAAAAACTACATGCACCTAAACAAGACCCACCAGAACCCACAAGTAATAGATCAATAAAAGCTATGAAGAACTACTGACAAATTGGTTATGTGCACAGAGCACTGACCAAACAAAAGCCGTAAGATCGGCCACCTCCAGGTTGAAGGTCTCCCTTGAGACTTTAGCAGCACTGCAGATAAATTTCTTGATGCTGATGAAGAAAGAAGGCATGAAGGGGTAATTTTCACTCTGAAAAGATAACCTACACCATGGAACTGAGAAAATGTTATCTGCAAAAACTGCCTGAATAAACTGGCTATACTTGAGGGGCAGTTTATTTTGCAACAAAATCTCTCTTGCAAATTTTGCTAATTGCTAGCTTACCTCCTGTTTGAGTGATGACTTGGATGTCACTAGACAGTGGCCCATCCCCAACAGAAGTAAAAGCAAGAACCTTCACAGAGTATGTTTTCTGGGGTACGAGATTCCCAATAGTAGTAATATGGCTGTCAGCCACATTGTGCTTCATCCAGCTGTTGACGTGTTGAGTGGGGTCCATGGTGTAATAAACTCTGTACCCTTGTATTTGCCCATTGGGCTCCTCAGGCTCTTCCCACTGTACCAGGATGGTGGTGGAGCTCAGCATACGAGCCTGTACATTGCGTGGGGCACTTGAAGGTGCTTGTTCTGAAGTCCTTGTCGACACAGGCTCGCTGGGTGGCCCTCGCCCAATGTTGTTTACAGCAACTACCCGAAATTCATACTCTGAATATGGGCTTAGGCCAGCCACGCTATAACGTGTTGTGGCCACTCCATCAATTTCTTTATATGGCTCCTCGGAGTTTTTGGGTTTGTGTTGGATTATGTAGTAAGAAACTGGCTCAGGGTTTCCAGAATCCCAAGTCAATGTTATGCTAGTTGCTGTGCTTTCTGTCACCACAGGTGTTCCAGGAGGTTTGGGTAAGGCTAAATACAAATAGCAAAAAATAGAGTTAGCACTATGTAACATTAGACACTCTTCATAAAAAGCTTACAAACAATAACTAACGAAAAAGAAAAAAAAAAAAGAGGAAGACAAAATGGAAACAAGGAGCAATCTGTTCAGAGCAAGCTTTTGTCAGTTACCATTTCCTCCAAAATCTATTGGAAAATCTTCAAGTTCTGTTCAATGCAGTTCATTTGTTGTGAATTAATGACATTGATTTCCATAATAAATCCAAACCCATATGCAGAAGAGGAATCTTATAGAAAGACAATTCACAGTAACAGTTGAATTTTCAGATTCTTTTGGAACCTCTTATTTCCAGTTACTCAGTGAATATGATACTTGGACACCCAGCAATTCTAAAAATCAAATGGCTGGTTATTAAAGACTTCTGCTCTTGATAAATAAATACAACATTGGAAGATCATTTCTCTAACTCATATGAGGGCTAGGAGGTAGACCCTGAAGAATAATGGAACATTACAACTAACATATTTTGGTAAATATTAATATTTCAATTAATGATTATTGCTGCTGTCTGAACCCACATTTTGTCGTATGCCAGTGACTGGTTAGAATATTTACCCTGATTTAACAGGGCAAATGGCATTTAGACCTTTTAGTGCAATGTATTTGCTCAGAATGATTTAAATAAAAGACAGAACTGTGTCCAAATAAACGTGTTTGAGATATACCTTTGACAGTTATCTGTGCTATTGCTTCTATAACACCAAGGGTAGACATGGCAACACAAGTAT